>NC_136019.1:6881504-6886504 GCF_048128805.1 Centroberyx gerrardi | reverse complement strand
CACTTTGTGTTGTGGAGGTGATTCAGAGCCGCAGTGTTTTTTATGGCGCCCTGAATTAGGCATGAAGAAGACCAAATGTTGCCCTCACTCCATGAAAGACTGTTTGAGCTAGTTTGATGGTAGATTTCTGGTCGGTGCACCCGTAGAGTCTTTCCTTGATCTTGGGCACTAGACTCAAATGTCTTCTTTTTGCAGCTGCAAGTAGAAGTTTTGCTGAAATTCCCCACAGACCAAGCTGAAGCCTGTTTATTATGTGTTTCCTGATTGGTATCTTTTTTTTTTCTCCATACTGCTATCTCCACTATGAGTATCCATCCATGTCATCTGTGTCTCGGAAAGCAATTGTCCTTCCTGGACTCATCAGTTGAAGCCCAGAACGTGTCTTTGCCTGCCTTAATGTTGTTACCGCCATCTCCTCTTCTAGCTGTGTGTGTGTGTGTCTGTGTGTGTGTGTGTGTTCAGTTTTCTGAAGTGTTTTTATGTACAGTATATATGTATGTGAGCTATGTTGAATCAGCCTCAGGAAATCAGGTTAACCTCCCAGCCGCAGAGATGAAAAATTCAGATCACACACACACACACACACGTGTACCTTCACTACGCTTCACCTCAAACTGATGAAATGTGATGCAGGCATCAACCTTGCTCTCTGTATGTTGTTTATGTAACCCCCTGGGGACGTACCTACCTAATGCTGGAGATACTGCAGCTCGCACTAATGCATTGTGCCGCTACACAAACGCCGACTAGAAGCTTTTTACGTAATGGCTATTCACAGAATTTGTGGAGAAACTAAATCCGGGATGGGCAACAAGCAGCCCGCGGGCCACATCTGGCCTCAGCGTTGCATTGGTTACATCTGGACCTACATACATCTGTTTCTGTCTCATCTGTAATGAATATTCAAAGTATTAGGAACACCCTCCCAATGTTACACCATCTTTTGCACAATCCATGTTAAAGTCGTCTCAAGTCTTAAAAATCCCACTTCAGCCTGCCGCCTCCTTTTCATCTACATCTCTGCTTACTACTCTCTACTTACCTACTGTGAATGAAGTGGATTTAATAGGTGAAATCATTAAGAGGTCATAGCTTTCACCCTTATTCACCTGGTCAGTCTTTTTCATGGAAAGAGGAACTATTCCTCTTAGGATATATTCGCAATAATAAGCACTAACCTGTATCAACCACCATTCAGGGACACCTATAAACCTTCACATGTGGCGCATTTGGTGTCATTGGAAAGATTAACTTCCCATGAACAGGAAAATGCACACACTGTAAATGTAGCCATTGTAGACATCACAGTTTTTACTTTTTAAACAAAAGGCTCTACATAGACGAGAAAGCAATTCAGTTTTAGAGAAGCTTGTCAAAAGCTCGGGGAGATGGCATGATGTGACTTTAAATGACAAGAGGCAGGAGATGAGGCAGTTAGAGGCATTGAGAGCATATAAAAGTTAAGATTACCAGGCATGTTAAAGCTGTGGTGCTTGGTAAAGATGTGGCCCTTGGTAGTATATTAGATGCCTATTCTGTACATGAAAGGTAGGGAAGTTTGTCAGGAAGATTAAAGATGATGCTGAAAGATCTAACATTTAGGAGTGCAGCACCTACTGTATGAGCGGGGCGAAACTGGAACCCAAAGGAAACAGTTCAGCAGGTGCAGTGGGTGCTCAGGTATTGGGATGTTGTAGAGCAGGTGCAACAAGGGAGGGGAGGCTTAAGGAGGCGGCGTACTTACAACAAAGTCGAATTTGCCCGAAATAGAAACACAATTGAACACGATGCCGCATACAGATTTCTGTGTAGTCACTGGCTTTGTTCGGATTTCATTTGTTCATTTATTCACACTCCATGTCAACGGGGGGCACATGAAGATTAAAGAGGCAGCCGTAACCAATGGAAACCGGAAATAGCAGGGACCAAATCTCAGAGAACGAGAACAACGACGACGACTGTGGTGAAAGAGCAGCTGAGGGAATATGAGGATTTAGAAGCTGCTTTATTATATCTTGCACTGAAAAAAAGAAAAGGAGAAAAAGGAGATGTATGCTTTTCTACAAAACAACACAAGCAAATGCATGATATTTTAGACCAATTGCAGACAGTCATGCACTGCGGTCTGCTGTGTGAAGAATTCAGCTAATTCATCCAGCAAGCCTGTGCAAACTGTAGAGTCTCAAGCCAATGTGAGGTTTTGTTTTTTCCACAAATTCCTTTTGTCCACAAGAACCTGCCAAAATGTGTTTGCTGCAAGTAGGCTACACTGCCCGCTTGAGTCTATCGCAAACTGAGAGTAAAAGTGAATAATCTGATGAGGTAGATTTGTTTCCAAATTTAGGTTACTGTGAGTTGTAGCTTGAGAAGAGTCAGCTCAGTTAACCCAAACAAACAGTTGTTTTTTGGCTTTGTTAGCTGGCTAAGTAGCAACATGTGACTACTAGCCACTACTAACGCTAGCTTCTACTAGATACGTTAGCTAGTGCGCAAAAATGTGTTTACAAGAGAGTGATAGTTATGATAAGCTAGCTAACAAGGGACATTGATCGTGTATATCGGTGATGAAAGATAAGTCAAAAACAGACAAACAGAAGTTAACAGTGTCTGTTGAATTCCTACGCACAAAAATGCAACCAGCTGTTCACAGCTATTGTTGTCCTGGAGGACCTCCAATATGGCCGCCCGAGGGTGTATTACATCACCTGAAAGCCTCTATGCTCTAGCCCAGTTCAATATTTGAGCATCTCATTGGCGCATTCCAGTTGAAGTTATTTCAAGTTAGTATGTGCACTCCATCAGTGCAAAAACCCTCATAGTCATTGCAGTGCGGAAGTGTTTCTCATATTGTGTAAGTCTCTAGTTTGGACAGATGGGGAACTAGCGAGCAGACAAGTCAATTTCACTTCAATGTTTCAGGCAAGGTAAAGCACGGAAGTTAAGTTGTTATGGGCTCGATGTGAAGGTATTGTCAGAATGAGAGGCAATATAACTTATAACAATATAACTTTAAAAGATCTCACCCAGCATATGAAATCTAGGATTCTAGGAACATTAGGATGACAATAAGGATGTGTAATCTAGCAAATGGATATTTTTTATTGTATAATGGGTACTTTAATTCAAGTAATCTGACTAGCTAGCTGTGCTTTAATGGTTGCTATGCCATTTCTTTTGGTAACCAAGGAGCTAATTAGCGATCTTTCTTGCTTTTCTTATTATTCTTATGCACGGTTACTACTTTGGGGAAAATTTCAGTCAGTCAGTGCACATGCGATGATAAGAGCAATAATATCCTTGAGGATGTTCTTCACTGTGATTATGGGCACTTCGGTGCTGCCGATGGTACTTGTCTGTCTGCATATTGCCTCACTGTCATAAAATCACAAAACAATGCCCTCTCGGGTGTCATTGCTACATTTTTTGCTGTTATTGCATGAAAACCACATATCTGCAAAAAAAAAAAGTTTTGTTCAGGAATGAGACAAAATAATTCTTATTGACAGCAATTTAGTTTTCAAATTCTACAGCGCGTTTTTACAGGTAGCGCGACACGTCCGTAAATATTCCCTCTGTCCCGCTTTTCCGATGGGAACACTCATTTAACTGTGAATTACTGCTTCAATAAAGTAGAGGAGAAATAGCAGGGCAGCACATGGAGTCCTGGAGCGACTTTGTCTGCAGTTATTATTATGGAAAGCCATAATAGAGACATAAGATGGAGAGATGGTGAAGGCAGGCAGATAAAGTACGGCAGTTAGATGTGTCGCGCCCCCTCGAATGCAGGGTGATTGACTGAGTTTCATTTTCTCTCGAATTACAACATCTTCCTCGCCGCTACCAGTGTGCTTAATCCACTAATGGAATAACAGACAGAGGGAGAGAGAGAGAGAGCAATAGAGGAGGAGTAAAAGAGAGAGAGAGAGAGGAGACATGGAGAGGAGGCAGACAGACAAGCAGGCGGAGATACAAAGACTAATATGAAATTTGGAGTCACGCTCAGCCTGGAATGTAGAACGAGCAACTTATTTAATCTCTAATGGATTGTTTATAGGGCTGCAGATCCGACCCATTTATATCTGTGTCCGAGCGCTGAAGCTAAGAGTGTGTGTGTGTGTGTGTGTGAGTGTGTGTGTGTTAGAGAGGGGTCAATGGCTCCAATATAGACAGCCATACCCCACAGTCCCTGACCATTTGACACCACGTCCCCGTTAGTGACAGAGAAAGGGATGCTGCCATTAAGGATTGCTTCCCCTCCTTCTGCGAGTGTGTGTGTGTGTGTGTGTGTGTGTGTGTGTGTGTCTTCTCTCCTGTCTCTTTCCCCCCTCGGCTCAGATGATGTCTGTAACTGACGATGACTCAGACTGCACCCCACCCCTCCTCCTCGCCCTCATTCCTCCTCTCCTCGCTCCTTCCTCTCCTTCTCTCCTTCCTCTCCTTCTCTCCTTCCTCTCCTTCCTCCTCTCCCTCGTCTCCTCTCGTCCTCTGAGGCTTGGAGCAGCAACTTGTGTGTCTAGTGGCAGTTAGATTCAGGATCAGGGTATAGATGTACTCTCCTCCCACACTTTTTACATTTTTACATTTACATTTTAGGCGTTTAGCTAAAATGCTGACGGGACTCTTATCCAGAACAACTTACAACAAGAGCAAAAATCTTCTTCGTCTTAAATTCCTCAATCGCAGTTGAAACTGAGATATGCATCTTTTAAAACAAAGTGGCAGCAGCTCTTACAAAAAACAAATGCTTTTTTTTGAAAGATACTAGGTAACTGATGTCCTTGGTTGACAAAACAACTCTTTCACACACTGGTCCTTTACTGTTTTATAGATATTGAATGAACATCGTGTAGTGTTTTTTTCCGCAGCATGGATATAATGGATTTTGGAAGACAAAATAACAATTTTACAAACAGAATTCAATAGGGTTCGACTGATATATTGGTTTGTCAATATATCAGGCCAATATTGGATATGGGCGGATATCAGCCAGTGATATTATC
>NC_136019.1:6854004-6879004 GCF_048128805.1 Centroberyx gerrardi | reverse complement strand
GAACTGTGCATTACACTGTTATACAGCCCCATTATCACTGTGGAGAATGTCGGCATCCGGACCGAGGCCTGCTGTGTACCAAACGTGTGTGTGTGTGTGTGTGTGTGTGTGTGTGTGTGTGTTCATGTTTGTGTGTGCGACTGTGTGTAGGTTTGTACCCGTTTGAATCGATTTTAACTGAATTTATTCAACAATTTCATATTTAAGGATATGCCGTTTTGCTAAAATAGACAAAGCGGCATTGTGTGTGTGTGTATGCCTTTATGTTTGTGTGTGTGTTTTCTTGTATTTCTATGTTTTTTGGGGACCAAGTGTCATTAAGATAGAAAGACCAGACAAAATCCTCCAATGTGAGGACATTTTGTTGGTCCTCACTTTTTCAAAGGACTAGTTTAGGATCGGAACTTAGGTTTAGTGTTAAGGTTTGAATTAAGATTAGGTTTAGGTTAAGGTTAGGGTGTGTCGGATGTAGTCAATGGAAAGTCCTCACAAATATAGTAATACAAACCTGTGTGTGTGTGTGTGTGTGTGTCTATACTATCCGCATCTCCACCCTGACGGGCGAGGAGCAGCAGCTGCAAAGGCAGCGATAGGCAGATTGAGCGAAGCCCCGGGTCACAGTCTAATGCTTCTAACAATAGGGTGAGAGAAGCATGTTGTCCAAACACAGCGTTCACACCTCGACAGCAGCTCGGAGAAGGTGAGAACGTGCGTCTGTGCAGGTTGTCTGTCAAGCGGCAGCTACACAGATCACAGATGCAAACACAGATACAGATTGGAAAACGTCAACAGTACAAAACACACCTACACAATGCGGCAGTGAAGGATGGTAGCTGGAGAAAAGCGTGGGTTGTCATTGGTGTTTGGGAGAGTTTGACACTAGCGTACTGATTCTTGTGAATGATAGACACTGGGAGATAACGGCGCTGCTTTGGTGAACCCTGATCACCAGAAACCTTTCAAATGCATTGCTCCACTGATGATATGCAGACATGAACTTTCTTTCTTCTCTGTCTCTTCCTTCTCTGTCCTTTTTTTGTCCAAGTGCTCAAGCAGCATTTTTCCATGTGGCCATTTCTCCATCTGGGATCAGGCAGGAGCCAAACAGGAAGTTTTTTTTTTGCGAGGGGGGGGGTTTCAGTCGGCCGTTTGTCGTTATTTATGCAAAGCTGCTGTGTGCAAAGTGAGTGGTAAATGCAAACTGCACCATCAAAGTCAGAACGGGCTTTTTTATCAACGTTGCTTTGCATGTCTGCGTAAGTGATTTTGACTCGGTGTGTGTCACTAGTCCGTGTGCTTGATTTTCTTGCCTTTGTTTGCATATTGCTGAGAGAGAGAGAGAGAGAGAGAGAGAGAGAGTGGTGGAGGCGTGCCAGTGTGAACTTTGTGTTGTTTTCCGGGTAGAAAAGCTTTGAAGGTGGATGGTATTGGCCAAGCCGTGGCTCCTTGCTGCCCTCTCCTTCATCTGCTACAGTTAAAGCCCCGGCTGCTGTTTAAAGGGCTTCCACCATGGGAATATTATTTAGAAAACAACCCATTCAGGTATTTCTCGGGTTATTCAGGATTCAATTCATACCATTTTATTGTTTTTTATGACAATAACAATGTAATTGTTCACCAAGTGTGGCTGAATGTTTCTTTTTCTCCAGGATTCGATACGTAACACAGTGGGCAGCCCTAAAGATCCACTATGTAACATTTTCATCGACATTTGCATGAACAAATATTGCCAATATTTCCGAGCTAAGTAATGTGTTTGGGTTGAATAAGAAAAAAAACCATATGAGACTTCCTGGTTTTGTAATTAATGGCAGGAAATCTTCTCAGCACGCAGGAAGTGATGTGTTTTACGTATTAGGAAAACAAGGAAAAGAATAACAGAGCGATCTTAATAAACTAGCTATTTTTACATTTTGTTTGCGGCCACAGCATCATCATACGACCACAAATGTGTGCTACACAAATGAAAAAATGACAGTTACCTGGCTCGAAGACATTTTCTTGTTTTTCTGCAGATTGTTGACGACAGGGAAGGATTTATGGAAATCGGAGGCAAAAACCACAGAAAAGTTACCACTTCTGAATATCTGTTCCAGTTTGGTCCCGGTTCCAAATTTCCTAATTCACGGGAATTGATAATGATAGTTTCTTGAGTAGCAAAACAAAGTTAACTCCACTAAAGCTGTGTGTAGTCTTTTCCCCCTGACAAATGTAATTGATAAGAGAATCGATAAGCGGATTAATCGAAAATGGCACCAGAATCGGTCCTAATCCAAACGATACTCAGCCCTATTTGTGAAACTGCAAAACTGGGAGTAGGATCTTAAATTCCATGTGCTTTTTGACCAAAATAGTAGCATAAAACTCTCAGAAAGGGCTTGTAGTCGGTTGAATTACATCATTCTTGATTCTCTGGATGACTCTGCGTGTGTTGACGAGGACGTGTGTGTCTACTGGCGTCCACATCAAAGAGAAACGGAGATAACAAGATCAAGGATCAAGAGGGGAAAAGACCGGGATCATGTATAACAGATTGCAGGATGTTGGAAGAGGCGCGCAGAGCGAAGCAAAAAAAAAAAAAAAAAAAAGAACGTGTGAGATTATGTGAGCAGTGAGATAGAGAAAAAAGAGAGAGAGAGAGATGTGAAGATACGGTGAACGAGAGAAATTAGACGGTGGAGGGGAGAATTGAATGGAGGAAGGAAGGCAACTTGTGGGGGGGGGGAGGCGGGAGGGGTGGGGGGGGGGGGGGGGGAGAGAAGGTGTTGCGGACTGGAAGAGGATGTGAGAAAAGAAAATGAGGAGCGTGTGATTTTTGTCTCCAGCACTTGCCTGTGTTGACGTCAGCCGGTCCGTCACGTGTCTCTTTCTCTCTCTCTCCTCGAAGAAAGAGAAGACAGAAGCTTGAGAGAGTATCACAGCAGGGAAACACTTTCACAGTGGCTTTATTCCAGTGTATAAACTGTTGTATTTACCCATGTGAAAGTACCATAAGTACACAATAATACTGTGGTAGTACGTGGTGAAAATCTGCCTAATGCATAGTGTATATGGGTGTAACAACAGAATGGAAGTGCAGTTTGTATATACATAATTTATCTAATTACAATGTGTTACACCCTTGTAAATATATTACTGTATGTGCTAGGGGGTTTTCATCAAGTATTACTAGTAATAGAAATAATTATAAGCTTTACACTGTTGTTTGCTGGTGTATTTTTATTATTCCTGCATGTTGAGATATTTCCAGCAGCTACAATGGAGTGATAGTAGAACATTTTTCAACTATTTAAACGGTAAACGTCAGGTTTTGGTGTCAGTCCCTCAGAATCAAAGAGCAAGGGCTTCTTTCCATTTTGCACCAAGAGACGTTCAACAATCATACAGGGAGAAATCCATCGTAGAAGAGGCAGAGAGACCGATTTCTCCACCCATGGGAGCCTCAATAGACCAGAATGCAATGCAGCTGCAAGACATGTTGAGTTTTGAGTGAGGGACGTGGAAAAACTCTCTCTCTCTTGCTCTTACTTTGCTATCGCTATCGCTCTGTCCACCAACACACACGTCACCCTCAGCTGAATGGAACAAGTTCGGGCTCGTTCTCTGGGGGGTTGTCGAATGGCATTCTGGGAAATGTAGGAAATCAAGGAGAAGTAGACGAGGCAGGTTGAGGGAAAGTGGATACACCCAAAAAGTAAATAACAAAATTACTCCTGGAATGCATCGAACATCACAGACTGATGATATCCAACAGTCTAAGAGTATCCGATGGTGGATTTTTCCATTAAATGATGGGATGAATAATGCAGTTTGTGATCATTGCTTATCAAATGAAGACTACTACTCAGATGGTGCAGCAGTACAGTGTTTTAAGGTGGATTTTTCTCTTACATTTAGGATTAAACTGAGAATTCGGCTTCATAATCGGCTTTATAGATGAAAATTACGAGGAGTTCCTGCTTCGCGGCTTGTCCACAAAGCATCAGGTCCTTCACCCCCTGACTCGTGTAATGACGAGTTCATCCTGTGACCTTTAACCCCTTCAGGAAATGAGAGGCCGTTAGTGTGGCTGCTGTGCCGCCTCGCTCTCATCTTCTCATCAGGAGACGGGCTGTAAACACGTCTTAAACACAAGTCAGAGCTCACTGAAAACACAACTTATCACCAGCTAAAACCTCTCTTGACTCTGCCTCATCCCTCTCTCCCTCTCCTTCTCTTCCTCTTTCTCTCTCTCTCTCTCTCTTTTTCTCCCTCAGGCTTTTCACTGCCTGTCTTTGTAATTCCGTGCTCATGTCCTTGTACTGTAGCTGCCACCACACACACACACACACACACACACACACACACACACACACACACACACACAGCCAGACATCCTCATTGGTTGATCATACAAAACCCAGCCAGACTCCTGTCTGATTTTCTCGATTATTTGACAACCAATCAACACATCTCACAGTGTTTCCTTATGGGCAGATTGCCTTCAGGGCTACACCAGCCTGAATGATTGGCTCTTAATTAGTTTTCCCCGCCTGACTACCTGCCCACCTGTCTGTCTGTCTGTCTGTCTGTCTGTCTGTCTGCCCACCTGTCTGTCTGTCTGTCTGTCTGTCTGTCTGTCTGTCTGTCTGTCTGTCTGACTGTCTGTCTGTCTGTCTGTCTGCCCACCTGTCTGTCTGTCTGTCTGTCTGTCTGACTGTCTGTCTGTCTGTTTGACCGTCTGTCTGTCTGTCTGTCTGTCTGTTTGACTGTCTGACTGTCTGCCCACGTGTCTGTCTACCTGTATGTCTGTCTGTCTGTCTGTCTGTCTGTCTGTCTGTCTGTTTGACTGACTGACTGTCTGTCTGACTGACTGTCTGTCTGACTGTCTGACTGACTGTCTGTCTGTCTGTCTGCCCACCTGTCTGGCTGTCTTTTTGAGTCAAGGCTGCACGATTATGACAAAAATGATCATCATGATTATTTGTCTCAGTTTCTGGAAACAAAATTATTTTATTGCATTTTTGCACCTTGATATTTTCACTTTTTCAATTTCTTCAGTGCAGTATTTGTCAAAGTAGCAGCAGCTAGAAAGTCTTGTTCTCACTCTTAATGTCTCACTCTTATTGTGGTCCCTGTTTACAAAATCCAAATAATACATAATTACTATGTTATTACTTTGGGGGCACAGCTACAACCCTAAGGCAAACTTTGCATCAGAATCTAGTTTGTCATTTGGTTTAAAACCAAGTTATCTCCAAATGACAGACAATAACTGACTTTTAGGAATTAAAAAAAACATTTTCATCTTCAGATTTGGGAGAAGGATTTCCCTCTCCAACGCTGAGCCGATCCCTTCTTTTCCACTTTGCTCATCGCTGCATCTTTCCAAAGATGCTCTATGTAAGGTTTCTCTGCCTGCTTCTGCATCTGAACTTCCGTTGTGGTCACATGGTCCACACATGTAAAGGCTGCGATTGGTCACATCAATGTAATGGAAGCGCTTGATATACCGCACTGGGACTTTCAGGGGAATTGAAAGTATAACAAGCACAACAAACCCAGTATCACCAAATGAAATGCTTATTAATAATGGAAACATAAAATCGCAATGTATGATTATCTATGTTTAATTGTGCAGCCTTATTTTGAGTGTCTCTCTGTCTACCTCTGTCTTTGTCTGCCTGTCTGACCTCTAACTGAGCTGTCTCTCTCTCTGTCTGTCTGTCTGTCTCTGTGGCGGCCAGGCTTGGTGTAATGTGGCTGAGGTTTTAGTTGTGGTCGAGTTTAGGCCGGGACTAAAGCTGGCTGGTTCTGAAACTGGACTTTTGTCTATTTGTTCCAGCGTACAGCTCAGCCGGTTGTTAGAAACCCCGTTACTACCTGGTAATTTTCCTGCATGGCACGGCGAATGAATGGATCTGAAATGAGTGCAATTTGGTATAATCATGCCCAATTTAGTCTTGCATTCATTGTCAGACTAAGTGACAAAGGTGTGTTAGTCATACATTGTTAGCTATTTGTGGTGAAACCCTTGTGGGTGAGATTAAAAACCCAGAGTGGGGTGAAAATGTATTTTAATGGGGTTTCAAATGGCCGGACTGGTTGAGATGAGACGTTTTAAAAGCCTCATAAACACACACACCAGCACCGAGCGTCCTGTAAAAATGTTTTGTAGATGCAGTTTAAGAATGGCTGTTTGTATATTTACTTCATGATGTTGTGCTGAAATGGCAAGTGCATTTTTTCTTATCTTTTTTGGGAGATGGATGCTGAGCAATGAGGCCAGAATGTGAATTTTCACTATACTGACTTTCTTCAAGTTGTGGAGGCAATTTTCCAACTGTAAGCGAATGTAAAGGAGACACTGCACCGACAGGCAGGCTGTATTAAGTGTGATTCAACTACAGTTTCACCCAAGTGTGTTGAAGAAACACATCTGGACACAAATCACATCTGTTTCAACTATCAGTTCACTGGTTAGCTCAAAATGGAGGCATATTTTTAAATTTCACTGATTTATTTTTTACCGGCTGTAGTAGACCGACACAACAAGGACATTTCAGCAGAAAAAAGGCATTGTGTGTGTGTGTGTGTGTGGTGAATGTGTGTAAGCAGGAATGTGAACAGCGTGCTTTTTTGACGAGGCATCTGAAAACATGAAAAAGGTGGAAAAGAAAAAAAGCCGCTGTACCTGAAACGTGGCGCGATGAGGCTGAGCTTTTCCAGAAATCGAGGCACTCTTCTTTTGGGGAGGAAAAAAGAAGTCTGCGTTAGATCAGAGTTTTCTGTCAAAGTGAAGTTAAGACAAAACAAGCGTGTGGAAATAAAAAAAAAAAAGCAGCCGACGCGTTTCAAGCATCTTGGCCTTCATCAAGGCGTGGCAACACAACACGATAAAACTCTGACATAGACTTCTTTCGTCTAACCCCATACAAAAGTGCCTTTATTTCTGGACCATGCAAGAGATTCGGGTCTCTAATCACAACCGCTTTGTAATGGAGATTGTTTGAACAAACGAAAGGTTGAAAGGACTGAAATGCATTGAAATACCGAGCCAAAACTTCAAAATATGAAGCATGTAGGCAGTCTAGATCTCAAAAAATAGATTCAATTATAGAAAATATTTTTTTTTTTTGCACTGGCACGGTTTCATAGCTTTATACTGACTTTTCTTTGATGTGCACAATTTAAAAAATGAATAAAATCTTTGAGGATGTCGCTCTAAAAACAGACCGACTTCCATTGTTTTCCTCCCACTATTGCACACAGATACCACCATGCAATTGTTGGTATCTAGTTGGTTTATTGCACACTTTCATACGTACATGTCTTTGGATGGAAGGTATGTGTGAGGTTTGTGGAAGATTCCTCCTCCAGCTTCCGGCTCACAGTGTGTTTGTTCACGTCGGAGGCTGTCGGTCTTGTGGTCGCCGACTGGACTTCATTCTTTAAACACTTCTTTTTTTCATGTACCATATGCATCGCTGTGTACAAGAGCCCGCTGTGTGTTTTGATAGAGGAAGATGGAGTGATGGAGTGATGGAGTGATGGAGTGATGGAGGCAGGGCCGGGAAGGAGAGATATTTTTGACTTGACTTCACAGCGGGGCGTCTTGAGAGAATGACGTCAGTTCGGGATTTGCACCTTTTATCACATTTTGTCTGGAATTTGGCTCTAAACGATGTTCCTGTTGCAATCTCCCTCACGCACACACATACATACACACACACACACCCTATCTCACACACACACACACACACACACACACACACACTGCCTCTCTCCCTCTCCGTCTCCACACACATACATACACACACAGTCTCTCTCTCTCGCTCTCTCTCTCTCTTCCTCTCTTCCTACTTCCCGGCTCATCCCCCTCTGTTTCCTCCGCCTCCCTCCCTTTCCTCTCTCCTCCCAGAGGCAGAAAGATATTTTTATCTTCCATAAAGCCTAAGCGCTAATGAAGCATTGACGACACAAATACATTTCCATGATTTTTCATATCTGGCTTCTACCACCGCAACTGTGGCAAACCGTGGAATTTCTGTCTGTTGTTGAACAGAAACTGCTGTCACTTCAGTGCCACATAGTCAGGATTGCTGCCAGTCGTATTACTGCATTGCAATGAAAAATGTTTGTTTAAAATGTATTCGTCATGTAAATGTCATTTAATCTTCTATTCAGTGTGCTAATGGGATGAGACAATTCCACTTGTTTCCAATCCAGTTTTACTTGTTTCAAGTATTTCCGTGAAACAAGTGACAGAAGACACATGACTCTATGTGTTTAAAGATATCGCTTTATTCAAGAAAATTCCTGAAACTGCTTCATTTGCATTGGAAACATGTGAAACTACGTAACCCAAATGGCAGATTTCTTTCACTTGTATTAAGAAAAATAAGATGTAAAGACTGAATAAAAGACTAAATCACTTGCCAGCACACTCCATTGTCAAATCGGTTTTATGGTCAAAATTGGAGTCATGGAATTATTTGCTTTGTGCTTTGCATGTCTCATCCTCGCAATATTTTGCACTTTTCATAAAGAGCATCATTAGAGAGTATCATCTCTGTCATCGCCCGTATGATATCAAACAATCACAGCCTCGTAATCTTCCTCTCACCTGAGACATGCAGACATGAACACACACAGACTCAGACGTACCCCACAGACATCCGTAACATCTTACTGTAATCTAGGGATGTGCCTTCAGTTCGCATGATGCAATAGATTGTCATCCAGCTGGAGGACCAGAGGCGGTCCGGCTAGCTGCCAGCATCATCAGCCCATGGCCGAACCATGTCGCAACCGGCTTCCATATAAGGAGATAGAAATTGTGCTTGAACAATGGCATCAGATTAGCACTTGGAGGATGTAATATGCCTGTGCTATGATTATTTATCCATACGGTTGTGCTTTTATTGCCCGTTTTGTGTGTGTTTATCACTGTGCACACTCCATTCACGTTAAGCTATGTGTGGTTATTGGTTGCAGAATCCTCAGTGCCTGCTTCACTTCATCCTAAACAGTAATTGACAGATATCTCATATACTCTTAAATGCAGAAGTATGTGTCTTCTGTGCTGGAGACAGTGAGCCTTTATTCGCTCGTAAGAAACACAAAGGTTCATTATCTTAACGGTGAGATGTACAATTTGCGTGTCTGCCTGGTTCAACGGGGGATTTTGAGGAAAATCATCAAACAAAATGGCCATTCATCAAACCGGTAGCGCAGAATGATAATCCATTAGCACAACATGATGTGGGGCTTAAACCTTCAAGCTAACACAGGCTGGTGTTACTTGGATGAAGGTCCTGATGTGTAACATCATGCAAGCATTTTTGTTCAGTAATGGATTACAGGATGAGTTTTGTTCTTTTTTTGTAACTCTATGTTAACTCCAGTGGAAGGTTAAAGGTGCATCAAGTCAGATTTTATTGTCCCATGGCGCAAAATGGGTTTTATAGGGTTATTGATCAATATCAATGACTCAACATTTACTTCGCCAGGTTCTGGGCCGTACTCTGTTTTGGAAGGAGGTTTTTTGAGGATGGTGCTATGACAGATTTCCGTTCTCAAACCAAAGAAAACAAACAAAAAAAATGACAAAGCAGTGAACCCTATTCCCTAATTCACTAGCTAACTTGATTCCAAGAGGTTGTAAAAGTAAAACATTACTTAATGCCCCTTTACTGCGGAAAGGCTATCTTTAATCACATCTATTTTACCGTATCAGGGTCCTACAGTACTGCCATTTTTGTGGCATATGCTCATGAAAATAATTTATGATATCGAGAACAGCAGTTTTCAATCCTCGTCCTCAGGAGCCAGAGCGGTGCTGGTTTTCTATCCTACCAGCTAGTTAATTGCAGTTAATTGCATTCACCTGGCTCCCAGGTGTAAAATAATCCCTGATTAGATGGATAGAATGAAAACCAGCAGGGCTCTGGGTCCCGACTGGGATTGAAAACCACTGGAGTAGAAGAATAGATATTCTACAAAAGGTGTGCTCACAAAACTCCCACACATGGTCTCACAAGAAATTTTCAATGGAGGCAATACAGAACTTGAATGGATAGAACGGTCATTCCCATTCAAACAAATGTTCCAGGACGGTCAGAGCAGCGGCCATTTTTATGTGTACCGTTGGGCTTAGCTTCAGCATAAACTGACTTACGGCAAGTTTTGCAGCGAGAACCAAAGGACCTTCTCTGTCCCCTTGCTGCCATGGATTGTTAACATGCTGATGTTGACCAGAAGAGCTAGAGAGAGAAGTACAGTCTTTGATAAAGATACGTTAACCCTGTTGCTAACGTTAGCTTTCAGTTGAGTTTTTGACTGTTTGCTAGACACATCTGCACAGTTCTCAAGCAAGTGTGACAGACTTTACAGCCTTAACGCCCAGACTAACTAACCCTTAAACTCCCATAACTGCCATTTTATGCTGTACTAGCCATATTACCATGACAAACAGTGGAAGGACCGTTCTATCCATTCAGGTTCTGTGGCAGGAACGCTTGAGCTCTGTCGATGAAGATGTCACCGCTCGTTCTCGTCAAATCAAAAGGAAGTTACACGCTAGCTGTAAATGCGAGACGCCGGCAGCTTACCTCCAGGTGGAAACGTGACCAGTCTGTAATGGCTGTTGGCTGCGGTGACTCCCATCGCCAGGCGCTGAACGTTACTGACTTGCTTACGGTAGCTTAGCTCCATGATGAGGGCAGGATTTAATGGATTAGAGAATTAGACCTGACTGCGGTTTAGCACAGTAACGGAGCGCTGCCTGAAACTGTGTGTGACTGCTGTCGGTCGCTCGCCGTCAGAGGAGGGTCAGCGAGTGATGACAGGATAACCGGGGCAGCGCTTTGATGAGAGGGAGTACGCCGGACTGGTGTGTGTGTGTGTGTGTGTGTGTGTGTGTGTGTAGGAGGCTCAGTAGCTCACCCCTGGCCCTTCTACACATGCTCTAACCCATTCACCCCTTCCATCCCTCCATCCATTCTAATCTCAATCGTCACTCCTCTTTTTTTTCTCTTCCTTTACGCTGCCAACATCTCTGCCTGCATCTGTACACATCACATCTGTTTGCCCCTCTCTCTTTCGCTCTCTCTCTCTCACTCTCTCTCTCTCTCTCTCTCTCTTTCTGGTTTTAGTTGTGGCCATCTGGTCTTTTCCTGCGGCCATGATGAGGCGTTTGCCATTTAGAATTTAGATTAAGCAGAAGGCAGCGCCAGTGACAGGGGATGGAGTAACACTCTCTCTCTCTCCCTCTCTCTCTCCAACTCTCTCTCTCTCTCTCTCACACACACACACTCACAGAGGGGCACTAATCCACATGTGCGCGCAGACGCAGGCACGCATCAGCTATTCATATTCATATACCTATTCATGCATGCCGTAAAAGATGCATGTAAAGGCATGCAGACAAGGTGTCATTCATATGCGGGGTATACACAGTTTGAAAGAGAAGAAAAGACCTTAATCAATATTTCTCATGTATAAAATGTTTTGTTCTCCTGTACAGTTCAATGGCACTGAGGCTAGGCGTTGTCGAATTTGCAGCCTAAGTGTTTTTTCAGTGGATATACTGTATTTAAAATGAACTTATTATTATATAGGTATTTTTGAGAAAGCAGTTTGACAAAATGAATCTGCGAAACGTCTATCCATAAAGCCGAGAGAGAGAGAGAGAGAGAGAGAGGAGGAAGACATAGAGGCAGTCAGAGGAAGAGAGTACTGGTGAACAAAGCAGGAGGGATTAGCTCCAGTCTTAATTCCGATGGCGAGTCCAGCTGCTGTTTTTTTTTTTTCTTCCCTTCTCTTCTTCCCTCCATCCTGCTTGTTCTCTTTCTCATACCTCTCTCTCTCTCTCTGTTTCTCCCTCTCTCTCCCTCTCTCTCTCTCTCTCTGCCTTGGCGGCCACCGTTTTTTTCCGCTGCCCTAAAGCCGGGGCCAGGAAGTGTGTCCATGGCGACGGAAGGAAGTAAAGCCTTGGCCGGTCAATCACAGCCGGGTCTCCACGGCAACCGGTCGGGGTGGGGGTGGAGGGGTGGAGAGGTGGAGGGGTGGGGTGTGGGGGTTTCAAGTAAGAGAGAAAGGTTTGACCTGGGGCCAGGGTAAAAGCTGAAGGTGAGGCCAAAAGAGATGGAGGTGCAATGAAGGAACGGTCCTTCAAATGTCTTGATTTATCTTCAATTCAAGCATTTATAAGGTCTTAAATACAGTTAAATATAGCGGAGAAGTCTTAAATTCAGGTGCAGAGGTCTTAAAAATGTCGCATTTTCTCAAGCCGGTCACGCAGATGCTATCTTATAATATAATCCTAAATTCATCTGTCTGAAACCGGCAAGACACTGTGATGAACGACCGAGGAAAGAAACACAGGTGAAGATGGGCTCCAGCAATATTCTCTGTGTCCTGTTTGCTCACCGGTGTTTGTGAATCAGTGAGTGACGTGATGCTGTGTGTGTGTGTGTGTGTGTGTGTGTGTGTGAGAGAGAGAGAGAGAGAGGGAGCATCTGGTTGTAATAATGAATGAGTCCCTGTGCGTGTGTAAAGTTCCCCCTCTCATCTCTTACTCAGCCTCTTTCACTATCACACAGCGCACCTCTGAGTCTTTTACCTCATTCATCATCCACCTTATTCCCTCTCTCTCTCTCTCTCTCTCTCTCTCTCTCTCTCTCACATGAACATGCACACACACTTGCATTTTGCCTGTTTTTGTGTTTGTTTCTGTGTTCACTCAGCCGCACAGTTTGAGCTGAGGAGAAAGTTTTGTTGCTGAAAGTCTCCCATGGTCTCTCTCTCTCTCTCTTTCTCTGTCTCTCGCTCTCTCTCTCTTTCTCTCTCTCTCTCTCTCTCGCTCTGTCTCTGTGACCTTTACCCCCCCCCCGGGCTTACGCAAGCCTGTGCCAAAAAATAGGGGGCATCTGTATGCAGGACACATCCACACAGCGCCCACAGTGTGTGTGTGTGTGTGTCTGTGTGTGTGTGTGTGTGTGTGTCACTTGGGAGGATTGATTGTTGCCTCTGCCTACACAAACGCCTCACCGACACTGCTTTTCCATACAGTGGAAGCACTTTGAGAGAAGAGAGGGAGGCAGATACATACATGCACACATAATGCACATGTATATTTGAAGGGTTTCATTGCTACATGCTATATATCCATCCATCAATATGTCAAAACACACATGATTTTGTCCTCAAACGCATGAGATGAGTGATGAGATTTCTCAGAGATAAACGGATATGTACAGTAGAAAGGTAGGATATACTGTATATGTATTTGTGTGCATTTATATGTGTGAGTGACAGTGTGAGTGCATACAAAGGCTGCAACGATTCTTCATCATCAATTATGTAAATTATGTAAATGTATCGGTTTTTGGGATATGTTGTTTTATTGTGAACATGGCAGCTACAAGCCTAAACCTGAATCTTCGTCTGAGAACTGAAACAAACTCCAACCCAGAGCATCTAAAATGTGGGAATACAGTAAATAAGCTACTAAGGTGAATAATTACGGAAGCGTAATGCATTCACTTGAGAAAAAAAAAATTATCTCAGAAAAACAGAGCAGAATTTTTTTTTTTTTTAAATGCTCTGTTTTTCTGAATTAACGAGATAATTATCTCAGAATTCTGAGAAAAGTTTTCATGGAAAAAAAATTCTGCTCTGTTTTTCTGAATTAACGAGATAATTATCTCGTTAATTCAGAAAAACAGCATTTAAAAAAAAAAAAAATTCTGCTCTGTTTTTCTGAGATAATTATCTCGTTAATTCAGAAAAACAGCATTTAAAAAAAAAAAAATTTCTGCTCTGTTTTTCTGAGATAATTATCTCGTTAATTCAGAAAAACAGGGCAAATTTCTTTTTCTCAAGTGAATGCATTACGCTTCCGTAAATAATAGTACTGTAAGTAATAATACTACTGTACTACTAATACTGTAGTACGACTGTAAAAACTACCATGCACAAACAGAAACCATTTCAGTCTGTGCTTGAAGGTGCAGCAGCACAGCAAGTCCAGCAAAGTTAGCCTGCTAGCTAAAGAGCTAGCTAGGTTTTTGTCTTCATATTGCAAGAAAATCGAAGTAATTGCTGCTTAATGGACAAATGACTGTTCTCAGATATAACATTAAATGTTGTAGAAGCTAGTGTAGGTTTTCTAGGTGTGAAAAATTTTAAGCAGCTGCCTCGTGTTTTCTATTCTCTAATTCTCTAATTTTAGCCATTACACTGAAACGTAGCACAGTAGGTTAATTAGGTCTAGACGCTGAAATGTAATATGAATGTTACAAGCGATAGTGCAGTGATAGAGTATCTTATTTGGGTCTGGACTAAATCGATCCGCTCAAATGTAGTTTGGTTAGAAAGACATATTCCAAATGAAAATTTATGCTAGTAAACTTTGAAATGTTCAATAAGAAAAGTTTGTTTTATCATAAATTAGTAATTCAGATGTATCATTTAATAACAAAAGAATCGTAACCCATAGGCGCCTAGGTGTGTGTGTGTGTGTGTGTGTCTATGTGTGTGTGTGTGTGTCTATGTGTCTGTGTGTGTGTGTGTTCCAGCGTCTGTTTCTCTGCCATGTGGAATGCAGAGTGAACCAGATGTTAGCGGCGAGGAACAGTCCGGAAACTCACTGTCTTCAAAGAGCAGCAGGGTATGACGCCTGACTTTACGTAACACACACACACACACACACACACGCACACACACACACACACACACACACACACACACAATGCCACAAAGTTGAAAGATATGAAGTAATCAACAGCTCCTCTCTCCCTTGTGACTCCCTTCATTCTCCCCTGGAGAGTTACATCATCCATCCCAGTAGACAATGACAATGTGTGTGTGCATGCTTTTGTGTGTATGTGTGTGTGTGTGTGTGTGTGTGTGGGGGGGGGGGGGGGGGGGGGGGGGGGGGGGGTTTATACTTATGTTTTGCGAGTCAGCATCTAGTCACAGTAACAAAGATGAGGTACAGTGAGACATCAGCAAAGCCCTGTGTGGGTTTTGATTTAAAAAAAATGGTTTCAATCTTTATCTTGGCGTTTCATTTTGTTTAATCATATTAGATTCATACGGGTTAGGGTTAGGGTTATTTGTCGAGATTCAACACAGCAGTAAATGAAGGTCAATAAAATGAGTCGAGAGTACTGCTTCTGTTTTATTTGAGTGTTTCGTGTTTTTTTCTGTTAAATAATGCCTTCTTTATTAGCGCGTGGCATTCAATGACGTCTACAGGTGATCACTATCTTGCTACACCGGCTCTATGGCTGCTGTCATGGATCGCTATCTTGCTGTGCTGCAAAAACATTGATTACCCATCAAAGCCGCACTGTTAATCTTTCCATTTCCCTTCCACTGAATTGAGGTATTGTGTAGACCTATTGTTCATTTAATTCAAACTCAGTACCCAAAGCTGTCTTATAGAAGAGATCATTCACCCGTGTAAGAGCAAAGATTCACAATTTTCAGAAGCCTTCGTTCCTCCGATTGTCCATTTTTGCCGGCTGTCAGCTGTCAGTTGGCTCGATTGGACTACTTCCCTGGTAACCAACTAACATAGCAACCATTAACCAATCATAGCCTCTGAACTGACTGCGGCGTTTGCAGAGGCCTCCGCAGAGTTTCATTTTTTGAGAGGAGCGCGGAGCTCGGTACGGACCCTCCGCAGACCCCCTGCGGAGCCCCGCACTCGCCGCACAGACCCTCCGCACCGCGAACACCGGGCACGCCGCAGAAACCATAAATTTGCCTTTAGCGTGTGGCAGTAATGCTTGCGCAAGAAGAAGAAAAAACAAAATCCAAAGCACGCTTCACAGAAAAAGGTTCAAAACGTACATATGTCTCGTGTTTCTTACAAGCTAAGAAACTTACAAGTGTCTTTAGGCATTGGCCTTCCTCGAGGAGCACAAAGCTTCAAACAATTCCCTGTTCAGTTCACTCAGACTGAACGTGGGATTGTTTGAAGCTTTCTTTGAACAAGCCGATGGAATAAAGGCTTGTTAACCTTATTCTAAGAAGAGAGCCTTGGATTTTGTTTTTCTTCTTTGATGCAGTTACGCCGCACCAAAGAGCACTTTCTTCTGAAGATTTTGACTTTATACACCCAAATGTAGCACTCTCTACTCTGTTTTGTTGCATTTATCAGTTCTGTTACTTATTCTTACTTATATATCGCAGTATGTATAAGAATGCCTTCCGTACAATTCTGAAATAGTAGCAGCAAGTCAATACTACCTGAGAAAATGTAAAATTACTGTGATTATGAACATGACTGTGAGTTGGGGGTTTCACTCAATGTTTACAACACATATACACTGACTGAGAAGTTGTCTTCAAAGTAGTATACATACATAAGACAAAAAAAAAACAGGAGACAAATCACTAATTCCTTGGTTTCATCAAAAGTTATCATAGCATCCAATAAAGCTAGCTGTGCTTAAAAGGAATTATCGGCATGATTGACATGTGTCTTTGACCAATCATATTGTTTGGTAGAAACTACTCATTGCACAATAGCACTAATAGCGTAGGCTTCAAAATATCCTTAACCTTCTCTTTAAACTAGGAATCCTCGAAATCCTCCATTTTTTTTTTTTTTTTGCGACATCTTTCACAAAATGTCGTCATTGATGTCTTTTTTCTTTGGTTTTTGTGTCGATGCAGTTTGAGTTTCTGTCGTTTTTCTTTTCTTTGTCAGCCATGTTGGCTATCGCTGCTCATGCTAACCACCCAGTTCTTCTTCTATTTATTCCAAACAAACAGTAGGACACCGGGTGTTTCAGCAAATGTAAAAGCTTTAATGAACAGTATAGGCTGAATCACTATTGTGTTATATCAATTGGCGACAGAGAGTAGCAAAGCGGACGTTTATTTATATGAAAATGTCACAAATTATTACTTCAAATAAAGGTGTCAAGTTTGGATAAAAGCTGACATTGTCAAATTTATTATGATGCTTGGAGTGGAGTGGAGAGAAAGAAATGGGAAAAGAAATGAAAACCATTAAACCGATGGATTGTTACAGTAAGGATGCACATATTTGAATTAACAGCACTATTTTTACACACAGCCAATCTTCTTTTCCCTTGAATGAAAAAATGGGCCAGTGGCCTATATTCCCCGGCGCTTCGCTGCATCTCCCCAGATTAGCGTTTGCTCCTTCGCTCTGTTTCTCGCTCTCTCCCTTTTCTGTTCTCCTCTCTTTCCCTCTGTCAGCCTCTCTCTCTCTCTCTCTCTCTCTCTCTCTGTCTCTCTGGCTATTTTCATCTATTTTTCACTCTACCTTTCCCTCTCTCCATGTTTCTTGCTGTCTCTCTCTCACCCGCTACCTCCCGTCTTGTCTGCTTTTTCTCTGTCTATCTCTCTCTCTCTCTCTCTTTCTCTAAGGATATTTTCTCTTTCTCTCTTCTCTCCCTCTTTCTTTCTTTCCCTTGCTTTGGGCTTTTGCACTGATAAGGGCTGGCAGTACACGCTGCCTCGTCGGACACGAGGCAGTCTGTGGGAATGGGCAGAGCCTCCTTCTCTCTGTCCCTCTTCGCTCCATCTATCCCCCCCTCTCATCCCTCTTTTCCTCTTTCAGCCTGTGAACCCCATCCGTCTCTCCACAACACCGAAGGAATTATGTACAACAGCATCCCATAATCCCACGCACAGTGTCTTTCTCTCTCTCCACCTCTGTTCTTCACCTCTCTATCCCTCTCTCCATCCTCCGGCCTTGTTGCCCTGTGCTGGGATGAGAAAGGGAAAGGGAAGGAAAGAGGCCAAGGGAACATATCTTTCTTTTTAAAGACTGAACAGACGGGGGTTAATCCTGTGGTAATGGGCAGGGAATCGCTTCCAAAATCTCTTCGAAAATAAACAGAGGACATCCAAGCGAGAAACAGCGGGATGGACTGAAAGGGCGAGGAGGAGAGAACAAGAGAGCTTAGCAGTTCAAGGAGGGAAAGAGGGGAGTCAATTTTTTGGCGAGTGTAGATGTGCAACGCTCTCAGCAACAGACAACAAAGTAAGATAAAGGGTCAAAAATCTATTAAAATGTTTTCTGGCAGCGTGTTGCTCCTGTGATGTCATTAAAGCAACAATGCTAAGGACAACTTAAGTTCAAGAGTCCAGTATCAATTTAACATCTTAAAGAAAACTAAATATCTAGGACTTTTCAATGCAATATGGTTTTAATAGGATAGAAACTTGGTAAGAGCATCATGAGTTTGATTTCTATAATCAGTTTGAAATTCAATAAATTCAATCATTCCATACAAATTCAGAAAACAGAATTTAAATTCAGTCGTCTGCTGGAACAAATCTCATCACTTTCAGTCATTTACACAAACACAAGATCTTTGGTCAAGACTTTAGAAACCTTTTCAAGTCATCAAAGTACAAGTCAAAGTCGAGTCCCAAGTCACCAGAAGACAAGTCAAGTCTTCTCTTCATGCATCAAGTCAAGTCTCAAGCAATTTAAACTGTGACTAGAATCCAAGTCATGCGACTCGAGTCTCCACCTCTGGCGGAGTCAAAGACTAGTTATGAAGAAAGTGAAAAGTAATGACAGACTGGCGAAGAGGAGGGAAGGGACGATGAAGAGAGAGACTGAGTCAGAGAGAGAGAAATGAGAGATAGTTGAGGATGAAGACGAGAGAAAAAGAGGAAACCTGGATAATAGATTGGCACAACCTTGCAGCGTTGCGTTTGACCTTTTGATGGCAAGAGGTGAGTGTGTGTGTGTGTTTATGTGAGAGTGTGTGTGTGTGTGTGTATGTGTGTGTCTATGTGTGCGAATATGTGTGTATGGTATGCACTTACCAGATAGCAGTTCCATTGACAAATGACATACAGGAGACAAAAATGTCCTTTTTGTATAAAATCCACCTCATTTATGAAGCTCGCATTTTGCAATATGGAACATCTGCTGTTAATTGCCAAGAGCCTCACTAAGTGCTTCACCATTAGCAGACCAACTTAACTATCATCTCATCAATGTTATGAATTATGCATTTTATGTCCATTACTGAGTCCATTTAATATTTTGAGAGCTGCGATGGCTGCGTTTGAAAGTATAATATTCGTTTTTTTCCGTGAAAAGTGCATTTTCTGCGCGCAACCTCTCAGACTTCTTTCAATTAAATTAATTTTAGTTTTCATCTCGCAGCAACGTTCACTTCACTCTGGCTTGGATGCAGCTCCATGGAATCGGTCATTATAATTTCACTTGCCCGTAAACCATGTGACCACTTGAATTGTGTGATTCCTGGGTGTGAAGGTGTGAAGGTGTACGGGTGTCAAGAACTCAACCCAAGAACCCAATTTGTGGGCTGGCTGCTGTGAGCCTGTGTTTACATACTGTACCCACACAAGCAAAGCATCTTGTTGCTGTTATGACTGTTCAGAAAATGATGTAGACTGAAGATGGAAGCATTAGTTTGGGCCACA
This sequence comes from Centroberyx gerrardi, assembly GCF_048128805.1. NCBI lineage: Eukaryota > Metazoa > Chordata > Actinopteri > Beryciformes > Berycidae > Centroberyx > Centroberyx gerrardi. Next base: position 6,859,567 of record NC_136019.1, on the reverse strand, counting down.
ATGACTTGAGGAAAGCAGACCCAAAGACAGCAGTGCCTGATCCAGCTTAACACTCTTGTGCCTCATCTAATCGACCTGTGTGCATGTCTCCATTACAGCCTTTACTCCATTTATTCAGTATTGGTGGGCCAACCCAGACAGTAAGTTGCCAACAACCGCTAGACAAAATGGGAAATGCGAATTTGTTAATGTGCAGCCAGAAACAAAACCAGGAACCAAAACAAGCACAGGTGTGGAATCGAAGCCCAAATTGCCCCCAACCACCGCAGTAAAGATTACAGTGGAGGCACAGCTGTATACTAACAGCACGGTGGCATTCTTTCACACAGCAGGAGCCGCGGTGTGCCAGCGGTAGGGCTAGCTGGTCGATGTCACGGCGGGACGGTGTTTACTCTTCTTCGGTCGCCGTCTGTTTGTTGTTTGCTGTGGGACAGAAACCTGCAGGGAGCCAGGAGTCGCTTTAGAGCCTGTAGCATCGACCATCTGAAGCATCGACCATCTGATTCTGAGGGGGGAATGTGTTCGGGAGCCAGTCGGATGGTGCAGTGGTGAAGTGTACACAGGTACACTACCAGTCAAAAGTTTGGACACACTTGATTGAATGTTCAATGTTTTTCATTATCTTATCTCATTTTGATCTAAAGGCTTATGCTTTAATGCTTGAAATTAGTTCCTTAGACAAATATAAATAGTTGATCCTATGTATGAATTTCTTTCCAAAGCCTTTGCTTTTCCATCAAGGCAAAGGGCGGCTACTTTAAAGAATCTAAAATATAAGATAGTTTTGATTTAACACTTTTTTTTGGTCACTGCATAATTCCATTTGTGTTATTTCTTAGTTTTGATGTAAATGTGTGTGTCCAAATTTTTGACTGGTAGTTTATACAGCATATATACCTCTCTCCCCTCTGATTTATTTTTTACGTTACATTTTCATGAATTTAGCTGACACCCAGATCCAGAGTAGCCTGGTAAGACCATCCTGATCACGTGACCTCACATTCTGTTTCGCTCCACGGATCAGTCTGGACTTCCCGCCGCCCACATCGATTTCAGTGGGCGGGAGTACTTGCCTTGACAGACAAACTCCTTCAGCCAATCAGCGAATCCAAATTCAAATCCAGTCGGAAGAACGGCGAAAACGTCTTTTCCGCCGAGAAACTCCGCTAGTGCATACTCTTGTTCTTGTTTAATTGTTGTTATTGAGTCTATTTCTGCAATAACTGCACTTATGGCTGTGTTTGCTCTACTAACGTTACCGCTCGTTGCTTCGGGAGACGCCATTACTGTTTTGCCAGCGGCGGCCTGTATTTCACGTCATCAACTACGACGCAGTCCCTGATTGGCCCGGTTACATTGTAATTTCAGGAAATCGAAGTCCAGACTGATCCGTGGAGTGAAACAGAATGTGAGGTCACGTGATCAGGATGGTCTTACCAGGCTAGATCCAGAGAGACTGTATAATGGCTGAGCAGGAAGGGGCTCATGGCTGTTAAAGGAATCAAACCTGTCATCTGTTAGGGGACAAACTCTAACCACTAGGCCATCCAGCTTATATTCATTTCTCACTCTAATCAGTATTGACTTATATTGGATGGTAAGGTCACAGCTTGCCTACCTCCTCAGTTATTTTTTAGTTTTATTTAACCAGGAAGGAGTTTTTCAAGGGGCGAGAGAGCAGCATCAACATAAACGTTGCAGACAAGCATCATACATCAATGTACAAAAGCAAAAAATAGTCAAAATCACATAATATTTAAGAGCAAAGGTAGGAGGCAGGAGTCCAATAGAAGTATCAGGAGCCAAACCTACATAAATTTCAGCTAAATTTAGCATAGATAGCACTTACGGTTTCAAGAGTCTGTTTCAAGATCGTTCATAATCAATCGACTCTCTCAGTTTTAAATGATTTTGCGCTGGAGTTCCACAAAGAGGGAGCAGAACACATGAAATTAGCAGAAATATTAAATTGATGCTGCAGCGGTGAGAGGAAACGATGAAGAGGAGCACGTGGGCAGGAGTCAATACTTGAAAGAAAAGGCAATTTGCAACACACTCAGAGATGCAAAACTGTAACTGTGGTTGGGAAGGAGAGACTTCTGACCCGTGAGTTAGATTTTGGAGGCGGACATTTGTTACGACCCGCAACAGCGAGTTCTTCTGCCTCCCACTCTCTGATCCCTCATCTCCTGCTGTTCCTGCAAGAAGATGTAGTCAGAGAGAGAGAGAGAGAGAGAGATAATATTATGGAAAAAAGAGAGATGCATACTGAGAGAGAGGGAGAGAAAGATGATATAATGAGAGAAGGAAAGAGATAGAATGAGAGAATTTGAAGAGTTTTATTCCCAAAATGAGATTTCTACCATTTGAAAACAGACCTACTCTTACAAAATTAACAAATTCTGATATACTTTTTGAAGTCAAAAGCTATCCTAAATTCTTGGTTGACAAAATGATAACACCTTCACACACTGATCATCTTTACTTGAAGAGAATAATGAACTTCAGGTAATGTTTTTTGTTTTCTTTTGTCAGCGAGATTCTGTTGTTTCGGAATAGAAATCTTCATATACGGAGAGAGAGAAAGAGATTTCTGAAAAGTGTAGGTGAATTTCATGAGATTTAAAGAGTGGGTGCGACTCCTACTCTCTGCATCTCTGAGTAAAATAGAAAAATATACTGAGAGAGAGAAAGAGAGAGAGAAGGGGGGGTTGTGAAAGGTCTGGGTATATTTAATGAGAGATTTAATGGAGGGGAGAAGGAGTAACTGCTTGTACGCTCTGCTTCCCTGAGTAAAACCTTAAGTAACAAGATTTAAAAAAAAATTACAGAGAGAGAATGAGAAGAAAGAACGAGGAGGAGAGAGAGCAAAGGAGAGAGCGGAAGAGAATCTGAAATGTCTACGTAAACAATATTTAATGGTGCTATATGAATAAATCATTACAACATTCATTTTGAGACATTAGTATAATTACTGTAAATGAACGAAACCATCGCTGAGAAGCCTGTCAGCCTCTATCAGCCTCCTAACCCACCTGGTGGATCTGGAGGGAAATCTGCTGGATCGCTTTACGGCACGAAACAGGAAGAGGTTCTGTTCTTCCAGAGCAGACGGAGCTAAAGCTGAAAGAGTTTCTGGCAGCAGATGGTGGAAGGAGGGAAAGAGCGATCGGAAAATCACTTCAAACATGTTGTGATCCTCTTCAGTGAAGCCAAAGTGAAAACAAACATCCCATTTGTGACTGGGAGTAATGGGGTAATTAAGTAATTAAGCTGATCCTTATAAATGCTGCTTGTAGCACCTTTAAAGGTCCCACATTCGCAAATAAATGTAGATTAGTTAGAAGGATATACACTGAATGAATTCTAAGACTCAGTCCTCATAGGCTGAACAGTCGCAATACTGGACCCTGATTGGCCGACAACACTCAGCTCCTCTAATTCAAATGAGGTAAACCTGCCGATTGGAGGTGTTCAAATGTCATAAAACCAGCCTGATTGGAAGAATCTTAGATATTGTTTAGAGAGGGGGAGCCAATCAGGGCCAAGTACAGCTGTGATGCATTTACTGGAGTCCAAAAATGTAAAAAAAAACAAACAACAACATAAAAGGATGAATTTGTGTATATGCAAAATCTGATGTTAGCAATGTAGTCATTAAACATCTTTGATCATAAATTGTATGTATATAAATTTGACTTCCTATAACAGGGCCCCTTTATGAGAAAATTAAAAATCAAAAGTTGTGAGAGGAGCTGATGACAATGAGCAATAATGAGATAAGGAAGACGTGAGAAGGAGGGAAGGAGGAGAACAGCAAGGCAAGGAGGGAAGAGAGAGAGAGAGAGATGGAAAAGGAAAACAAGACGGAAAATCAGAATATGTGGAAAAGAAAAACACAACAGAGAGTTTATTCCTCTTTCCAAATCCCTGTCGGAGAGATTTTTGAGCTGCTATCCCAGTGGTTTGGTTGCCATGGTAAAATCTAAAGGCTTGTCTCCATGCTGAAGTCCAGCACAGTTGGCCAGCGCTCTGTGTGTGTGTGTGTGTGTGTGTGTGTGTGTGTGTGTGAGAGAGAGAAAGAGAGAGACATAGAGTGCCTGAGTGTGTTTCTGTTTGTTTGGATGTATGATAAATAGAGAGAAAAAGGAGAAACAGTTTGTGTGTGTGTGTGCGCGTGTGTGTGTGTGTGTGTGCGTGCGCATATTGATCATATGACTGGCACGCAGTTCCTCTGGCACCATGGTGTCACATTCAAGAGATCAGCACCCTCATATTGTCTGTCTCTACTCTCTCAAGTGTGTGTGTATGTGTGTGTGTGCTAGGGGTGAACGAATATGGCTAAAATTACAATTATAATCAATTTGTTAATTGTTAATTGGTTTTTTTATGCATTACATCACCATTTCAGTATTGCCAATGCCAAAATTGATTATTGATTGTGGAATCACAATATACGATTATATACGATACATTTCTAATTTGTATGTGTGTGTTTGTGTATGTCACCCATATCAGGAGCTTTTATTCTGAAAGGGGGTGGTGAGGTGAAAGGGGGGGGGGGGGTCTGCCCTGTCGCTAGGTAACAGTCTCCAGGCCTAAAGGCAAAGCCAGGCCTGGTCTCCATGGCAACGTCATTGGTGTGGAGGGTGAATGGAGTTTTTGGTGGTGGTGGTTGTGGTGTGCATGTGTGGGTTTTTGTGTGTGCGCGTGTGTGTGTGTGTGTGTGTGTGTGTGGGTACATGTAGGCAGGGGTGGCTTTGGGTCTGCTGAACATTATCTCACACATACTCACACACACACACACACACACACTCCTGCCCTCAACAAAGAGAAGCACTCAGCAGGTTGAGTAGCAATGGAACTAGAATGGGCAGAGAATAGCGAAAAGTGTTATGAAACATGAGGAGCATAATGGCAAATAAAATAACAGTTTTGATCTCTGTTAGGTTACAAGGACGCGGCAGATATTATGGCAGCTTTCAGACCAAGGTCTTTCACAATTACACCTGACATTATCTTCACTCTCTCTCTCTCTCTCTCTCTCTCTCTCTCTCTCTCTGAGTCTATCTCTCCATCTGACTCACGACTGTATTTACATCGGTGTGTTTGATCAAATATATGGGCCGACAGCTGCTGCGTCCTAATCAGTTGTCCATTCCAAGGAACATGTGTGTGCATAGCTATACTTTGTGTGTGTGTGTGTGTGTGTGCCTGTGTGTGTGTGTGCCTGTAGTCTATGCTTGCATGCTATTGCGTACTTCTAAATCCCCTTTGAGATTAGGCATGGACGCAAATACCGAGAAACGGCAAAATTGAGAGGCGGAGAGAAAGAGCAAGACAGCAGAAAGAGAGAGAGAGAGAGAGAGGTGGGAAAAAGAGAGACGGGGAGGAGGAAAGATGGAAAAAAAAAATGGAGGGAGAAATAGAAAAAAGAAGAGAGTCGGGGTGGATAAAAGGAGCGCGCGATGTAAAGCGGTCTATGGTGGGAGAGAAGGGAGCGAGGCCGCAGGCTGCCGGGGGGGAATTTAACAGTTTAGTCACGGGGGGGGGGGGCTGTCAC
>NC_136019.1:6750977-6853804 GCF_048128805.1 Centroberyx gerrardi | reverse complement strand
AGTATTGCCAATGCCAAAATTGATTATTGATTGTGGAATCACAATATACGATTATATACGATACATTTCTAATTTGTATGTGTGTGTTTGTGTATGTCACCCATATCAGGAGCTTTTATTCTGAAAGGGGGTGGTGAGGTGAAGGGGGGGGGGGGGGGTCTGCCCTGTCGCTAGGTAACAGTCTCCAGGCCTAAAGGCAAAGCCAGGCCTGGTCTCCATGGCAACGTCATTGGTGTGGAGGGTGAATGGAGTTTTTGGTGGTGGTGGTTGTGGTGTGCATGTGTGTGTTTTTGTGTGTGTGCGCGTGTGTGTGTGTGTGTGTGTGTGTGTGTGGGTACATGTAGGCAGGGGTGGCTTTGGGTCTGCTGAACATTATCTCACACATACTCACACACACACACACACACACACACTCCTGCCCTCAACAAAGAGAAGCACTCAGCAGGTTGAGTAGCAATGGAACTAGAATGGGCAGAGAATAGCGAAAAGTGTTATGAAACATGAGGAGCATAATGGCAAATAAAATAACAGTTTTGATCTCTGTTAGGTTACAAGGACGCGGCAGATATTATGGCAGCTTTCAGACCAAGGTCTTTCACAATTACACCTGACATTATCTTCACTCTCTCTCTCTCTCTCTCTCTCTGAGTCTATCTCTCCATCTGACTCACGACTGTATTTACATCGGTGTGTTTGATCAAATATATGGGCCGACAGCTGCTGCGTCTAATCAGTTGTCCATTCCAAGGAACATGTGTGTGCATAGCTATACTTTGTGTGTGTGTGTGTGTGTGTGTGCCTGTGTGTGTGTGTGTGCCTGTAGTCTATGCTTGCATGCTATTGCGTACTTCTAAATCCCCTTTGAGATTAGGCATGGACGCAAATACCGAGAAACGGCAAAATTGAGAGGCGGAGAGAAAGAGCAAGACAGCAGAAAGAGAGAGAGAGAGAGAGGTGGGAAAAAGAGAGACGGGGAGGAGGAAAGACGGAAAAAAAATGGAGGGAGGAATAGAAAAAAAAAAGAGAGGGGAAAGAAGAGAGTCGGGGTGGATAAAAGGAGCGCGCGATGTAAAGCGGTCTATGGTGGGAGAGAAGGGAGCGAGGCCGCAGGCTGCCGGGGGGGAATTTAACAGTTTAGTCACGGGGGGGGGGGGGGGCTGTCACACACACACACACACACACACATTGGTAGACAGATACTCATACACACACCCACACATGCACGCTTACACATCCATAGAGACGCAGACACTCACACACTTCCACACAAACACGCTGGTATACAGAGATATACACACACACACACACACACACACACACACACACACAAACACACACATATCAGAAGTAGGAGAGCTTGTTCACCCACACAAGCTCGCCTGAGCACACACACACACGCAAGTACACACACGCACACACACACACAAGCAAGAGAGGTTGTTAACACACAAACACACACACAGTAGCAGTAGAGCATGTACACACAAACTCACTTGAACGTGTACACACACACACACACACACACACACACACACACACAAGCACACCTATAAACACATCAGCACACACATACACAGTGAAATATACAACACATATGTATACACACATTACTGTAACACATGGTCACAATGTCTCTCTCTCTCTCTCCCTCTCTGTCTCTCTCTCTCTCCCTCTCGCTCTCTGTCTCTTTCTCTCCCTCTCTGTCTCTCTCTCTCTCTGTCTCTCTCTCTCTCTCTCTGTCTCTCTCTCTCTCCCTCTCTCTGTCTCTATCTCTCTCCCTCTCTCTCTCTGTCTCTCTCTCTCCCTCTCTCTCTGTCTCTCTCTCTCTCTGTCTTTCTCTCCCTCTCTGTCTCTCTCTCTCCCTCTCTCTCTGTCTCTCTCTCTCTCTGTCTCTCTCTCTCTGTCTCTGTCTCTCTGTCTGTCTTTCTCTCCCTCTCTGTCTCTCTCTCTCTGTCTCTCTCTCTCTCTGTCTCTCTCTCTCTCCCTCTCTCTGTCTCTATCTCTCTCCCTCTCTCTCTCTGTCTCTCTCTCTCCCTCTCTCTCTGTCTCTCTCTCTCCCTCTCTCTCTGTCTCTCTCTCTGTCTCTGTCTCTGTCTGTCTTTCTCTCCCTCTCTGTCTCTCTCTCTCTCTTTGTCTCTATCTCTCTCCCTCTCTCTCTCTCTGTCTCTCTCTCTCTGTCTCTTGTTTCCTCAGCATTTTCTTCCAGTGTGTGTGTGTGTTCCTCTTGTTCTCGTTCTCCTTTGCTCTTGTCCCAGAAACCCGATTTTTTTTTTTGGTCTTTGTTCTTTTTTTTTTTTGCTTTTTTTTTAGTTCTACCTTCTTCAACAATTTAATATAGAGCCGGATTTGAGTTTGTAGTTCTCGTTTCGGCACCAGCTTAATAACGTCTTCTCTCTCTCTCTCTCTCTCTCTCTCCCTCCCTCCCTCTCTCTCTCTGTCACTCACACACACACACACACAAGCAGCAGAGACAGAGGAGCGAGCAGACAAAAGCATGTTTGTGCTCATGAGAATGTGAAGCACAGTGGGTCTCTATGTATGGAAGCAGTGTCAGGCTCGTCCCAGAAAGACTGGGGGGGTTGTGTGTGTGTGTGCGTGTGTGTGTGTGTGTGTGTGTGTGATGGGGGGGGGTTAGGGGGAACTTTACAGACTGTTTCACTTGTACCATATTGTTACTTGTATCGGCATGCATGCATTCAATATACTCTTTTAAAGCGCTCACTGCTGTGGTGTTTCTGCAGTGCACTCCCCACAGATCACCTGTCAATCACACAGTGTGGGCGGGGCTTGGATTTTCTGTCGATGCAGTTTGAGTTTCTGTAGGTGGCGCTCTTCTCTTTGTCTGTTCAGCCATGGTGGCTATCGCTGCTCATGCTAACTATAATTATATACAATAAAAACATTGAAACAAGGCCAATACTGACTATTCTAATACCGTACTTGCGTGGTTGGGAAAGAGTTAATGGTGGCAGAGAGCTAGAGATTTTTTTTTTTTCTTTTTTTTTTTTTTTTGGGGGGGGGGGGGGGGGGGGGGGGGGGGCAGAGTGGGGGAGGAAAACTAAATGTAGCCACTCTATCCATTGTTGTGTTTTTTTTTTCTCTCTAAAAGTACACAAAAGCAGCGCCGGTCCATTGTGGTGCAAAACAGAGAGCAGGCAGGGCGACCCGGGTCGAGAGAGGAGGCACACACACACACACACATACACACACACACACACACATACAATTCACAAGCTCATGAGTCGAGGCATAGGAACACACATTCACTTTGGCACACACAGACACACACACACATCTACTTCGGCACACAGACACAATTCACAAGCCGATGGGTCGTGGTAGGAGGCACAGAATCACACACACACACACACACACACACACACTTTTCACAAGCTCATTGGTTGAATTAGAAGACACAGGAACACACACACATTCCCTTAGACACGCACATAAACGCACACGATTCACAAGCTCATGGGTTGAGACCGGAGGCACAGGAACACACACACATTCTCTTAGGTCGCGCACACACACCCACACACACACACACACACACACACACACACAGTATTCAGTCGGCTGATGTATTAACCGGTGTTGAGGTGCATGTCTCTGCTCTCTCCCACGCAGCGCTTTGTGTTGATTGAGTAAGTTGCTCTGGATAGAGAGGAGATGAATGTGACATTTAAGACACACACACATACACATACACACACACACACATACACACACACACAAACACACAGTCCTACTCGCCTGTATACACATTAGCACAAACAGTTTACATACAGACAAGCCTTGGAAGCATGTAAGTGTGGGCTGTACACACACACACACACACACTCGAATCCTGTAAAAACGCTCTGTCATCATTGTGCTCTCGCCCTGAGGCACAGATCCTGGATCAGGCAAACTGAACCAAATGCAACAAACAAATCTGACCTTAAATCAGCGTCCGGGACGATTGTATCATCCATGATGTTTGCTCTGGTCCGCTGCAGTGTCCAATACATTTTGTTATCTGCTGACTCGGACTTGGAATTTATGTCAATACAGAATGTGGCTCCATCTGTCTGTCTGTCTGTCTAAATGTTATATCTTAATGTCTAGTTAATAGTTCAAAAACCTGATTTTGGCTTTCTGACCAAGCCAAGTTTAATATTTTAATGTCTTTTATTGTCTTTTTATGTCTTTTATTTTATTGCCTTAGCCTTTGTGAAGCACTTTGTAACTTTATTTTGAAAGGTGCTGCACACCAGTCGAACGTTTGGACACCCCTGACTGAATGTACGATGTTTTTCATTCTCTTAAATCCATTTTGATCTAAAGGCTTCTATACTTAAATGCTTGAAATGTGTTTCTTAGACAAATATAAAGTGATATATAGTGAAGCTGAGCCTATGTATGAATTTCTTTCCAAAGCCTTTTGCCTTTCCATCAAGGCAAAGGGCGGCTACTTTAAAGAATCTAAAATATAAGATAGTTTTGATGTCTTTACTTTTATTCTAAATTGTGAAAAAATTGTAAAAATAAAGAAAAATGCGTGTGTCCAAACTGTTGACTGGTAGTGTATATAAATAAAGTAATGTATATAAGTAAATCTCACAGGTTAGGGTTAGGTATAAGCCCTCCTGTGAGATTTATAATAAGGTTTTAAAAGGGAAAGTTCAGGGTTTGCAGCTTAGCCATAAAGCTCCAGTCCATATGTCACCATGAGCTAAAGACCATGAAGCAAAGACAGTGTGTGATCACCACGCTATGAAATGCACATACTGTACTAAGCTGGCTCTGGCTAATCCTCTATAGGAGACTGTACAGCGAGGGGGGGCCCCCCGGTGGCGGCCGGGGGTAACGGCAGCTCGGTTTATATAGGTCACCGAGCGCCACCGAGCTTCTTCTCCTTCTCCTTCTTCTTCTTCTGGGCTTTCTATACGCAGCGTTTATCTGTGACGAGGCGGAGGGGATCAGAGGCAGACGGAGCGTTCGTGCCAGCACCCATGATGCACTGCACGGCTGCATGGGTGCCCAGGGTGGGGGGGGGGGGAGAGAGAGAGAGAGAGAGAGAGAGAGAGAGAAACGTGTGTGTTTGTGTGTGTGTGTGTCTGTAGATGCACTTTTCTATTTTATTTTTATGTAGGATACTGAAGTTTTCTGGGCAGCAGGGTGGTGTAGTGAGTAGGGACACACACACACACACACACACATACACACCCCCCTCCTGCCGAAGTCCCAGTTAGCAAGAACACTGAATCCCTACCTGCTGCTCTATAGCTGACCTCTGACCTCAAAAAGAGGATTTCTCCCTCGGGGATCAATGAAGTATCACATTATTTCCCATCCTCTTGACAGTAATCTTGATCATAATCTTGATCAGCTCTTATATCGAGATCAAGAAATCCAAACACCATACCTTCAATATGCTGATATTAGCAGGAATATGGAGGCGTTTATTTTTGAGTTTTGCGGTCTTTGTAGCATCTGTTTCCATGGTAATATTCCAAATATATCATTACCAATACAGATTCCTGATGATTTGTGTTCATCGGGACACGAAGATGCATATTAACAGCTTGACCCAAATATGTTAATAGCCTCGATAAGAGCTGGTATCTGAAACACTGTGTGCATGTGCTGTGAACGCCTGCCTCTTGATGGATTTGATGTGCTCACACAGCAACAGGGCTGAATAACTCTGTTTTTTCTGTCACTCCATCTCTCGCTTTCTCTGTTGTTCTCACTCCGTCTGAACAAGATACATCCCTACACACACACACACACACACACCCACACACACTTATACTTCTACTCTTATGAGGATAACCCGAACCCTTCCATTGACTACATTCATTCCCTAACCTTAACCTTAACCCGCCTTAACTGGATCTAACTACTGGATCCTTAACTAATCCTAATCCCAGTTCTAATCTAAATCCTAAACTCAAGTCCTTACCCTAAACTATCCCCCTGAAGAAGTGAGAACTTGACAAAATCAAACATACTTTACTCCAAAGGTCTAAAATTCAAAGAGCCACAGACGCCGCAGAGCAAATACAATGAATGCATTTGCCCCCCGGTTGAAGGTGACTCAGCGGTGGTGTCATGACATTAATGAGATGAGTGTGTAGTAATTTCAAGACGTCATTGGTTGAACTCTCAGTCAGTCCACTAGAGGGAGACAGAGAGCCACAAAAGTTTTCATTGCAGCTTGGGCTCAGAACTCAAGATGTTTTTTTTCCACTAGTCTATCATAGAACAAAATCAAATCCAAGCTACTTGCCAACATATGTAGAGGACATGCAGCTTCGATAGGGATTTGTGCAAGGTGTGTGTTTTCCAAAAACACACACACACCCACAGTCATACTCATCGTCATACACACGCACAAATAGTTCACTCACAACAACAACATAAGGATGCACACCAAGACACACAAACACACAAACCTGTCATATACTATGAGAATGTTAGAGTAAATATTTTCATAAAATTCAGAATGAAACAGTTATTTTTATTCCAGCTTTTAGTAAAAAATAAGCACTGGACACAAAATGGCTTTTCAGTAGTTTCTTTGCAACCCCAGAGCAGCAAGATCAGAAAGCCTTTGTGTTACATTATGTCTTATTTGTTGATCTTCCATGAAATTCGATTTTATGAACATTCAGATTGATAAAATTCTATTCTATGGTTTGAATAGGATAGAAATCGGGCAACGTTGGGATGGAAAACAAAAGCCAAATGCTGAGGAGAGTTTGTTTCGGAATGTGAACATCCCTGCAATACATCTCAGTTCACAGCCTGTGTGTGTGTGTGTGTGTGTGTGTGTGTGTGTGTGTGTGTGTGTGTGTGTGTGTGCGTGTGTTTCCACGTGCGATCCCACTCACACTGTATGTTATTATCATTAGCTAAGATCCCGTAACTGTTTCCACCCACATGTATGGGAAATAGGTGGGCTGTTTGCACGTTGAACAATTTAACAATTTTATAGTATTTTCAGTCTCTCTTGTTTTTTTCTTCTTTACTTCTATCTTCTTCTTTCTTTCTTTATGTATTCATGTATTTATTTATTATTTTGTCTTTCTAAGTTCTGATGCTAAAACCACAAGCTAGATTTCTTATCGTCTCACCTACAAAGACTGTGTGAACAATATTATTAAAAATGATATTGCAGTTTGTTACAATATGAACAGTAATTCATGTTTTGCCATATAATCACAAAATTCAGAAAAAAAAATCACAATATGAGTTTTGACCAAGCAGCTCTACTCTCCTTTCAGTCATTCACTTCCAGGTCGTTTTCTGTCCTCTCACTGTAACTTTCTCTTTACTTTTGGAGTCAAATGATTGAATATTTCTCTTGTGTTTTTTTCCCCCTCTCCCCCGTGTTTCCCTCCCTCTGAGCAGACCATGGCGGAGTACAGCTCTCTGCTCAGCGACCTGTCCGAAAACATCACCAACGAGGACTTGGAGCAGCTCAAGTCGGCCTGCAAGGAGGACATCCCCGAGGACCAGAGCAACAACATCACCTCGTCCAAGGAGTGGTTCAACTACCTGGAGAAGAACGACAAGCTGGCCCAGGGTGAGAGAGAGAGAGAGAGGGAGGGAGGGAGGGAGAGAGACTATGGTGCAATTCCATGACTAATAATTGTCAGTATCTGCCCTGAAACGCTATATTTTCTTTGTTGAATGGCTGATTTGAAAGTGGCTCTGTTCATGATGATGATGACAATGAGGGTCAGATAATTATTCAGGGATGACAAGGGAAAGAGAGGTGGCGGTGTTGCTATTTTTCACGGTGGCAAACGGACGCAAACGCACTACAAGGGTCCAAAGCAATTGCATTAAGAGAAACGCGCTGCAGCTTCAGAAACGATGCAAATTCAAAAACACATAGAAAAATCCAAAGTAACTTGTAGTGCTTTTGCGTCCGTTGGCCACCGTCATTTTTGTATGAAACGGCCATAATCAGTGTTTAAAGGGGCATTAAATAATCTGTCACCTTTGTAGACCTCTATTGGCGACCAATAGGAACTGCAACAATATCAATAGATCTCCTCTATTATCCCCTCCTGCATCTATACCACAGTACGGTGGCCTGTAATCGACACAAATAAGAAAGTCACATTTTCACAGCAGAGACGAGTAAGCTAGCTAATTAGAGCAGAGATCCAACAGAAACATGAAGAAGTAATATGTCACCATGAAATGTACTGTAATGATAATACTGCTTTTTCATTTGATTTTTGTGGCCTGAGAATGAAGCTTTTTAGCCTTTGTAGCTGAAAACAGGCCAGAAAGTGAGTTTTGGAAGCCAGAAATCTCAGCACCTGGTCAAGCAATCGTTGAGTCATTGGTATTGATCACCAACCCTATCAAACCACCACAGATACTGTATATTCTGGTCATTTTGTGATATGCAGCAGCAACCTTACTTACTGCATTACATTTAGCCCTCAACATTCCTTTGATAGTATATCTTACTTTCATATTTCCTTCCTGGCTCCCCTACTGACATTCCCAAAACCTGAACTAAACTAAGACATCCTGAGAAATCTACCTCGATACTATTCTGACAAGCAGCCCTCCTTAATCCACTGGTATAACTGGGCACGATGTGAACTCCAGGCTTTTCAGTGAGCAGGTCTTCTTACAAACCGTCCTGCACAGATAACCTGTCGTACATCGAGCACATCTTCGAGATCTCGCGGCGACCGGACCTGCTGACGAGGGTGATCGAGTACCGCACCACCGTGCTCAAGATCTCCGAGGACGATGAGATCGACACCAAGCTCACACGCATCCCCTCCGCCAAGAAGTACAAAGGTAACACGCTCAACAGGTTTAACCAGGAGAGCATGCTGGGATATGATGTGATTAATTTATTGATTGATTGATTGATTGATTTAAAGAGTAACTAAACCCCACCAAAATCTGTGGTGAAGCCTGATATCTAATGGTGAAAAGTAAGGTACTGAACTGGCCACCTGCTATTGGCTGATCTTTGGTGCCAGGTGATGTCACCTTCTATAGAGTACAAGGCCAATTCAGTACCCTACTTTTCACCATTAGATGTCAGGCCTCAAATTAGGGTTTGGGGTTTAGTTACTCTTAAAAGCACCAATCTGGGAAGTATCTGAATATAGTGTATATTTAGAATATATTCACATACTGTATATTCTGTTTTGAATAACAATATTACCATTGTAAGAAGAACAATACATGCAAGACTGATGTCACGTATTGTCTGTCCTTCAATCAACAGCTCAGTCAGTCAGTTTGGAGATTTTAGAAAATTCCAGCAGTGAATCAAATCGTGACCAAAAGCAGGCAGCAGTGTTTTAGAAGGGGGGGGGGGGGGGGTCGCTCTGCAGTAACAGATTGGAGCTTTAATGTTCTTTTCGAAAACAGGTTCCCCTGTTCCCTTCCCTCTCCGTCTGCTTTATGAATTCCATTATTACTTGTCCCCTCAACTCTTTCCTTTCTACCACTTTTTGTGTAGTTCTGTTCACTTCACTTCACTTTTATTGTCCATGAGGGAAATTCAGCTTGCAGCAAGGCACAATAAAAAGACAGCGTCAACACAGACGCAATACAAATACAAAAACATTGATGCCAGTACAATGAAAAAGAATGAATAGTGGCAGATACAAAGGATGTGCAAGGAGAGAGCATTGAGGTGTATGTGCAAAAAGTACAAAAGCGTGCAAATTAAGCATATTTACTGCAAATGGGATGAAAAAAATGTTTGTATCTATTGCGCTTTGTCCTTGCAAGCCTGAACTTTCATCCTGAGAGGAGAAGGCCAAAACGATAAATTGTTGTTCCATATTATCTACAACTGCCTTCCACAAGACCTGGAAAACAAAAATGTCTGACTGTTTCCTCCAACATTTTCTTCTATTCTTTTTCTGTGCATTCATACTTTCTTTTCTGGTCCTCAAATCTCTACTTAAGTAAAAGTAGCAATACCATAATGCAAAAAAAGTCCTGCATTAAAAATTTGACTTGAGTAAAAGTATTAGCAGTAAAAGTACTTAAGTATCAAAAGTAAAAGTACTCATTCTTTCAGAGTGTTAAATTATTGATGCATTAACCTGTAAGAAGTATTTTAATGTTGTTGGTCTAACTGCTCCATATACTGCTGGGGAGTTTAAACTCTTAACAATGCAACATATTTTATGAGCTTATCGTATGTTTTGCATGTAAAACCTTATTCTGCAAAGTAGTTGGTAACTCCAGCCGTCAGATAAATGTAGTGGAGTAAAAGTATAAAGTCTCACAAAATGGAAATACTCAAGTAAAGTGCCAGTACCTCAAAATTGTACTTAAGTACAGTACTTGAGTAAATGTACTTAGTTACTTTCCACCTCTGGTCCCACAAACCTTTTTTCTTGTCTTTCAAATTTGTAGGTGTTGATTTCTTTTGAGCTAACTTCTGAGTTTCTTGTTCTCAAGTCAGCAACAACTTAATAATTCTCTCTCTCCTCTCTCTTTCTCTCTCTCTCTCTCCTCTCTCTTTCTCTCTCTCTCTCTCTCTCTCCTCCCAGACATCATCCGCCAGCCCTCTGAAGATGAGATCATCAAGTTGGCCCCTCCACCGAAAAAAGTGTGAGGTCGCGACCCCCATGACCTTTGCACCTTGACCTGTTCACCCCTGGCACTCCAATCAACCAACCAACCATTTCTGATCACCTCCATTGCCTACCGACCCCCCCCCCTCCCACACACACGCACGCACGCACACACACACGCACACACACACACACTCCCCTCCCAGCCACGCCCCTCCTCTCCCCCCTGCACTAACACACACGCCATGACACAGAACCGCAGGCAGCAACCCACCAAGCAACCAATCAGATCGCAGCGATGCACCTCGTCCGCCTCTTCCCAAGCTGAGGGGAGAGAGGAAGAAAAAGACATTAGAAGAAGAAAATGGGAGATGGACAGACAGTGTGTGTCAGAAGGAGAGAGAGAGAAAGAGAGAGAGCGCCAAAGTCTACCCTCTTTTCAAAAGCTGAGTGAGTCAGTTCAGAATGTGTGTAATCTGTAACACTGTTCAACCTGTAATGCTGTGTTTATGCGAGTGTGTCGTGTGTGTGTGTGTGTGTGTGTGTGTGCACGCACGCCAGTCAAGGTTATTATAGTTCACTAAAACAAAGACTAAACCAACCCATGAGCAACAATAACTGAGCTGAAGCTACAACCTCCGGCTCCACAACTAAACAAAAAAATAAAATAAATTAAATAAATTATTTTCGGTGTACGTCAAAATGAGAGGGGGGTAGATGTCGTCTACACATTGCTACATACTAATAATAATATAAGGTAATTCAACAATGGTTACTTGTGCATTGTGCACACAAAAAATAGATACTTTTGTCAAAATGCTAAAACTTAAAACTACTGTCTGGGGAAAAAAAATGAAACTAAAACTAGCAAACACGTTCACATGATCTGAAAACTCACTGAAACACAACTGAAGTTCAAACTAAAAAGAAAACAAACAAAAAAAAAACTGAATCTAAATCTCAAACCTATCATAACCCTGACTCCAGTTCATTTCTATACGGTTGCTTGTCCAAGTGTACGGCTGCATATTCGTTCAGGTGCGTCTCCCTATAACTATACTGTTCATAATGAGTTGATAACAAAGAAAAGCATTGGCATCAATTTCCCAGCCTGCTTACTTCAGTTCACATCCTCTTGCCGTTTGGCCAAATTGCCGCAAGGTCGCTGTATCTGCATCTGTCAGTCAAACTTAAAGGGCGTGACAGCCACTCTTCCTCAGTTAGAGGTATGCATTCCCTTTACTCTTACTCAGATAATTGTATCATGATTTAAGAGCAAATAAGTCAAATATTTTAGAGAAAGATATTCAAAGTTGATATTCATAGGAAAAGCCAATATTTGCCTTTAGCCTATAGTCATAGCACGAGTTATTAAGAGAAAAAGCGTCGATGGAAAAGTTATTATTGTGTATTTCTATACTTCTGTACTATGGACATTCCCTGTCCGCAGGTTTTCTCTTCATTATGGGGACCAGTTAATCTAAAAGCGTGAAAGTCTGTCATCTGAGCTGACTATGCTAGAGATGTAAATATACGATTAATATATTCCAAAAAAATATAGAAGAAATAATATATTTACCTATACGTTCCACGCAACACTCGGTTCAGATTGGCTCTAGCAGCGAAATTTCACTTATGTTCTGTTTTGCCAAATCTGGCCTTGTAACCAATGACTTTCACCCTAATCGAATCTAATCTGAAACATTTCCAATACTTTCACAACTATTGATCCTTCGCAGATTCAGTGTCCCTGTATGAATGATGAAAAACACTTATAAAGTACTTATACAGTACGTTGGACGACATTAAATTAGAAAATACAAAACTATATTTTGAGGAGATATATTGGATGTTATATTTACTGTGTAAAAAATATTGTGTGTGTGATACATAAATAGAGAAACACTAAACTTTCTATCGGCCCAATGTTGCCATCTCATTTGTTGCACAGAAAATAACTCACCAGTCTTTGACTTCCCACAGTATGGAAGAGGAGGAAATAAGGCCTCTAGAGATAAAAAAAATATATATCAAAGTTCAGGAAGGGAGAAAACGGCAGAAAGAAAACAAGGCGTGTGATAATGAAACATATCCTTTAATAAACTGTACATACAGTAGATTGTTACGTGGCTCATAATTCCCATGTCAGAAACCCATGTTTTATATAGCAAGGATCACCGATGCACACAGCGGTTCATAACCCACCGACTATGCCATCCCTGGTGCATTGTGAATTGCCTCAGCCACCGTACACCAACACAATAGCTAGCAAGACTGTTGAAATTAAACTATAATAACTGCTCTTTTGAACACTGTGTCTCTTTTCTCCCCACGACGAAGCCTTAGCAGACTTTATGTTCACCCCGAAACAGAGAATTCGTCAGAACTGTGAGAGACCGTGCGTGCCAAGCGGCTCCGTTTGCGACGGGCAGACACTGGCACGCACGTCGACCAATCAAAACCGGCTCTCTGCTTTTAAAGAGAGCGGTGCTTTTATTCTGAAATTTGCTAAGGACTTCAGTGTTGGTGTGTATAGAATGTCTGTGGGTCTATTTCTGAGTGAAGGCCCCCTTCTTTGTTGTCCTCAAAGCTGTAGGATCTAAAAATGAACCAACCACATGAACAAAAATCTGTCACTGTATGACTAATCATTTCTCCCCGCCCCATCATCTCCCCCCTGTCCCTCACCCCCCAAACACACCACCACGCTCCACTCTATCCCAGTGCCAATGACTAAGACTTTTATTTCGATCACAGTTTCCGTGATCTGGGGGTTTTTTTTTTTGTATTGCTCGCCGTATATTGTAGTGTTGGACTGATTTGTATCCTATGCATTTACGTTTGTAGGAAAACTCTGCACTGTAACGTTTCCTCCCAACAAATCACTGAATCGAATGAACTGAATTCTTGTGTCGTGACAAGTCGGGCCACGATTACCTGCTATTCTTGATTGGACTTGCATGACGGATGTGTGGTGGGTGGAGTGGCACTTTCGAAAGAGAGAGATTGAAGTGTGCAGCCTCAGAAAGCTGTGCATCTGTTTCAGGAAAGCAAAATGTTTGTTACCTGATGCTCATTGTTCTCTCCGGTTAAATCATCTAACATTTTACTATTTTGCGAGCAAAGTCTTAAGGCAACTAAAAAAAATCTGTTAAATGAAAATGAGTTTTCCTTTCATGCCAGCAATTGTATGGCTAGGTTTGATATTTTTTCATTTTGGCATGAAACTCTTAATAATCTAGGACTCTTTAAGATTTTCAAAATATTGTTAAAGGTAAAATCCACCCTAAAACACTTAAAAAAACAGCTATTGGTGATGTTCTTTGCATTTCTGAGCCCATTTTGCTGGTGTATTTTTCTTATTGCAGCAGAAACTGGCCAAACACACATGACGTGACATCATGTTGAGATATTTCCAGCAGTTACATTGGAGTTTGATAGCGGAGAATTTAAAACATCAGCGGCAAACGTCAGGTTTTGGTGTCAGTCCCTCAGAATCAAAGAGCGAGGGCTTCTTTCTAGAGCCATTTAACAATTATTATAGAAATCCATCGTAGAAGAGGCAGAGAGACCAATTTCTCCACAGACAGGAGCCTCAACAGACCAGAATGCAATGCAGCGACAAGACATGTTGTGTTCTGAGGATAGCAAGGCATTCTGGGAAATGTAGGAAATCGCCAACTGACGTAGAAGTAGAGGAGGCAGGTTGAGGGAAAGCGGGTTCACCAAAAAAAAAAAAAAAAAAAACATAAATGACAACACTTCATCACAAAATAACTCCTGGAATGCACTGAACATCACAGATTGATGATACATAACAGTGTGAGAGTTTCAGTGGATTTTTCCTTTAAAGACTTCATCCAGACTAGCTCTTGCCAGGCCGGACCCCAAGTGAAGCGGTGGCTGCCCCCCCCCCGACCTTGAGCCTCTCGAACACAAAGTAGGGACCACTGCATCTGCCACATAGTTGAACACAGAAAACTTTATCGGGCAAAGGGAGGCAGCTGTACTCACTGCTATGACCTGTGGGTAACGGCCTCGCGAACATTAACGGGGATTTGATCATTTGTTCCTCGCCACTCACCATTTCCACTGAACAGCTGCGATGGTTCTACAAACCAAAAGGCAGGTTTTTTTTTTCCAGATCTTAGCATGTGTGTAGACTATTGTACAAATATCTGCAAGGGAGGATTTGGGTTGTTGTAATTTTCTTTTTCTTCTTTTTCATTCGAAGTGCTTTTTGAATAGCAACTTGTGAATTTCGATGTTTGTGACCAAGTGATTTACTTTTTTTTTCTTCTCTGGATTTCAGTAGGCAATGGACTGTCATGTTAGCGATTGTGTGGTAGGTTTGTCAGTAGTTTGGCAGTAGGCTTGCCCATGCGTATCCATAAACATCACAAAAAAAAAGAAGATGAATCTGCCTGATGCTCTAGATGCTCCTGGTTAAAGCTTCAGTTAAATTAACCTTGTGTCAGAAAACGTTTTGCATCTGGCTGTTGACCGGATTGTCTTTTTGCTGTGTGTCCATTCTGTTCTGATTCAGCTCGTGTCAAAGTCAAAATGTGGCGTAGAGTATCTATCTTTGATTGTGCCGCACCCCTCACGCATATTTTTTTTCTTTTCCCTTCATGTTGTGATGCACAGTAATCACTTCCTGGTAACCTTGGTAACCGTGGCATAGCCCTTCTGACTTCATCCCCATGCAGATTATTCTTCTCTGACGTTTTTGCATACATGTACTGTAAAAAGTCCAACCACAATGCTCTTTGTGATTCTATGTTTATCTGATCAGTTAAAAAAAACATATATATATATACAGTATATATGATATATGTTTGCCGTTGCTTAGCGTTTTTCTGTAGCCATTGGCACATAATATATCAACATATCAGTCGCAAATGATGTCAAATTGGGATTTCCATGTACCAAGTACATATCAACTTAGTAAATGCTGCAAAGTATAAAACTACTAAAATATATATGTATTTATGATGAATACCTGAGTATAACCAAGACATAGATATAGATAAGCATAAAATGAAGAGGCGTATATTGTGTAAAGGTATACAGCATGTAATGCTTACAGTCAATTAAAATTCATACATACTAGAGTATCATTTTCCCTTAAGGATAAGACTGTGTGGGTTTTTTTGTTTTGTTTTTTCTGATTAGGTTGTAAATATGTATTTTGAATATATATCAGTGTGTTTGTTTTGAAATTGATTAATTTATTTAATGCCTATATATTGTTGTTTTTACGTATCCTGATTATGTTTACTAACTGGAAACAAATCAAGGGGATGAAAATGTGTTGCTTCTCTAATGTTCAATTGATACTACACAGATCATGCATCAACACTTTTATATTTCATGTTATTCTCTTCACTTATGTTTTACAGTTTCCGCTTGGGATGATGATTTAAAAAAAAAAAAACACAAGAGAACCTTGATCTTCATTTCATTATGTTATTACTTATGTGTAACATATTATTATGTTTTATTGTGTTGTGCTTTGATCAGATGTGTCGTGGTCACTTCTTGTAAAATGATTTATTCAGAGAGTTTCCAAATCATGACAAAAGATGAAAGCAGTCACTGAATCATAATCTGCTATTCGTACGTATGCGACACGTCACTTCCACATCGCACCAAGAGCAGGAAACTGAGAGAGGCGAGAGTCTTAAAGTGTGTGTTAGGGTCATTTCATATTCTATAGGAGATCAAATTTTGTTTGTCCTGCAAGTTTTGATCCCCCATTTCCAGTACAATGCAGTCTTGTGGGAATAATTGGGAATCACTTTTTAGGTTTTTGACCTTAGTTTCTGATCTCACAACTATAGGTCATTATTGTTTTTAATCACAGTACTTACAGTATTTATTACCAGATCTTTGCCAGTGTTGTCATGAAAATAATTTTCTTATTGTACCTAATTTGGTATAAAAACTAATATCAAAACCTGTAATTGGCAACCCTCACCTGGACAATAAGCAGTCACTGTAGTTGTTCATTTCATTGTTTCTTTTTAGATATAGTTCTATAGATATAAAAGGTGTTGATGAGTGGATAAAGGGCATATGGATGGAGAGATGGAGTCGAAAGGTAACTACTGTCAGTATCAGTGCTGGGTAGAGTAGTGAAGGTAGAGAAGAATAGTTTTGGGGTTGTAGCTCAGTGGAGAGAGTAGCTGTTAAAGATAAAATCAGAGGTGTGACCAGGAGTGTAAATGTGATGCACCTGCAGGAGCTGATGGTCTCCATTTTGGAAACAACTCCGGTGTGTATTATACAGGATGCCACGCCTCTGTGTCTCGTTTTGAATGTGGCAGGTCTTGCACAGAATGCTGTACAATTTGGAGATGTAGTTGACGAAAAGGTTTTTTTGTGTGGTTGGGAAGTCATGATGTGAGAATGCTGAATGTCTGGTTGGAGAAAACATTTGTGGCAGAAAATGTGTGGCGTTTATTATTTTTTTGTTACCCTTTTGCACCTTTTTAACCAAGAGGAAGAGTGCGTGTCAGAATGAGAATTATTAAACGTTCCTGAAAATTGTGCACAAGCTTGTTTAACCACAGCTGTTCACACCCCTCTAGAGATACACAGCAAAAATGTGAAGGTTTTTCTGTTTTTTTTTGGGAGGAGGGGAGAAATAAAGTTTACATTTTATGCACAAAAAAGCAAGCTTTCACGTCGGAGGTAAAAGTGCCAACTTCTTTTCAGTTGCAAACTGCTGGGGGGGGGGGGAGAGACTTGAAATCATGATATGCTTGACATTAAGGAATCTCTCGTGAGATTTGTATTGAACAATCTCTATTTCAGATGGTCACAGGAATCTAAAGGTGGCTCTGGCCAGGTCGGCCATTTACTAAAGTGTGTGCATTCTTTGCAGTAGTAGACAATAGAGGCTATTTTGAAGTGTTGTGTTTTCAACGCTAAGGTTAATCTGATCATTGTTACTGGAGTGGTGTGATTTGTCACTGTGAGTGGAGGTTTAGCGTAAGGTTGAAAAACATTCCTGTGCTTTGGTTTAGGATTAGTCTAGTCTGTAGGCATCTAACGATTTGACTTAACACCGAGGGACTTTGTAGACTAGAGCAGATTTCTACAGAGGTTTCGGAGAGCACTGGAAGAGTTTCATTCCAAAATAAGACACCAAAAATTTTAAGATAATTGACAAAAATGATTTGCTGGCATATTATGGGCCAATATTAAAGTTATAAATCATCTTAAGACCTTTACTTACAAAAAAGTTCTGCTTGTGAGGGGAGAATCATCTGTGGTTTTGGAATACTGACTGATGAATTTCAGGTACCAAAATGTATATGCAATGTTTTGGAATGAAACCCTTCATTATCAGCTGCTAATTTGGCTGAATATGAGTAAAGGTGGTGATCCACTAGTCAAAATCTTTGGCCAGTGTAGACGGGCAACATTCACAACTAGAGGCAAGAACAAGTACAGTGTCAAAAATTGCTTCAAATGTTTCCCAGCAACAACATGTTCCTGTGCAATTAAAGCAACATTGCTGAGGCAACTTTCTCTTCCGCACTGTTGCCCATTAGAGTTGCCCAAAAAATTGCCCTGTATATCACTGCCTTAAGGATCAGTTAGTGGGTTGTTTTCTCTATATGTCTCTGTGTCATTTTGTAAAGTGTTTAGATCTCAAATGTCGTAGCGAGTGACTAGTTTGGTTGGGCTACTGTGGTTCCATACATTCAGTCCAGTCCATCATATCAGTCAAGAGTTGCTGCCCATATACAAATGTGGTAAAAAAAAAACAGTGAGATGGACACTGGTCAAGTGATGGACACACATTTGAATTTGGTTTGAGACGATTACGTGATCCAACTGGTGGATGATTGGTGTCATTCTGAAAAGGAGAGAAAAGCGACAGGGGTGACACTGTGTTTAACCGTGCAGCGAAGAGAGTCATTACTACATCCACTTTTAAGTTTGTTACACACAGCACATAACATAACCCCACCGGATGCCATGGGCTCAATGCTGTTAGAAACTTTTGCTACAGTTTTCCTCTCACGGGGTAAGAAGTAATTCAGGATTTACTTTGCAATGACTGCAACAAAATACGGTATTAGGATGTGTATTGTTAAACAAGTACCTACAGGTGTGGCTTTTTGTCATGATTTAAATGAGACTGAACTGAAATGATGCCATTTTGTCATTGTGCTAAAATGAATATAAATATTATATTATATATTAAAATATATTTGCTAACCTACTGTGTTGCCTGAAGTGGCTTTTTTTCCAAAGGTGGTGGAGAGGGGGAGCAGGTATGAGTCGCTGTTACTAAACTCAATGATGATAACAACAAATTATTATCATGATAGTAGTAGCAACAGCCTGCATTTACACTGTAAATTTAAGAATTACTCAATGGTAAGATGATTTAATTCACCATGGATTTCAGTAGAGTAAACTCAGCTGGATGTAGGAATGAAAAGTTGAAGGTAAGAACCACAGTGCATTTCCCAACTGACAGCTGCATGGCAACCAGTGAAGTCTGGGTGGCATGAATACATCTGAAGGTTCCCATGTTACCTAAATACCTGTTTACCTTGCTTTACTACAAGATTTGAGTTTGTGACTTGGGTAGTCAAGGATCAATCTGATGCAGAGCTCAAGCCAACTGCACTGATTCATTCCCACTGAGATGAAACCTGATGAACAGCATTTTTAAGAGCCACAAGGAAGCAATTCTTAGTGAGACAATGTATTGTTGGCTTTGGCTTTGGGATTAAAGAAAACATTGAAATGGAGGTTGGTGTCACTTCATCATCAAGCATCACCTGTTTTTTCGACCGTTTTCACAGTTGAGAGAGTTAACTTGCAATGACTAAGATAGTAATTTATTTGCATGGCCTCATGTCTAACTCTAAGAGCAGCACAGACCCTGAACTCTTTTAAGACAGGCCTAAAAACCTTTTTATTCACGAAGGCTTGTTCATGTTAACTTTTGTTTAGTGATTATTTTCTTTGTTTTTGTTTTATGTTTTGTTTTTAACTCTGTAGCACTTTGAGATTCACTGTGAATGAAAAGTGCAGTACAAATAAAATGCATTATTATTATTATTATTATTATTATTATTATTATTATTATTATTAATAATAATATTTTCATGTCATCCACCTATCATAGATCAAAAGATGGTGTTATGACTATGGCTGCTGCACCCTTTACTGGAAACGCTTATAAGTACATCATAACCGTTTTCCAGTAAAGGGTGGAGCACAGGAAATTTTTCTAAGAAAGTTTTCTATCGCTCTTCATCACAAAGCATGTGCCAGAGGACTTTACAGAGAGTGAGCCTATCTAATTAATCAACAATCACAAACAATATGCTGCAATGCATTATGCCACAAAACATAACACAAGGAAACGAAACAAAGCACAAGTTACAAAATAACATGTAAGAAAGACATAACAGGCCTACCTAACCCCTACCAGACACCACCAACCTTAGACCCTCAGTGAAGACAAGGAAAAACCTATAGGGCAAAAAAAATGAAAGAAACCTTAAATTTGATCATAACTACAGGAATCATTTGTCACCAAGTCACCTTCCAACAGAGAAAGAAACAATGGGAAAATGCCAAAGAGATGCATAATATCCTCGTCCTCTCTAAGAAAAAATCTACATGCACTCACTTTTTCTTTAAATGTAGTATCTTTTTAGTGGGTAAGATTTTATAAAATAACTGAAAGGCCCACAGATGAGTAGAAGAAAATGTATTATACATGTAAACAAGCTCTTTAACCAAAGGATGTGAACATTAATAAGTTCTTCCCAAAATGTCTGACAGCGGTGGTGGAGAGGGGGAGCAGGTATGTGTCTCTGTTACTAAACCCAATGATGATAACAACAAATCATTATTAGTAGTATTAGTAGCAGCGGCCTGCATTTTCACTGTAAATTTGAGAATTACTCAATGGTAAGATGATTTAATTCACCATGGATTTCAGTAGAGTAAACTCAGCTGGATGTAGGAATGAAAAGTTGAAGGTAAGAACCACAGTGCATTTCCCAACTGACAGCTGCATGGCAACCAGTGAAGTCTGGGTAGCATGAATACATCTGAAGGTTCCCATGTTACCTAAATACCTGTTTACCTTGCTTTACTACAAGATTTGAGTTTGTGACTTGGGTAGTCAAGGATCAACCTGATGCAGAGCTCAAGCCAACTGCACTGATTCATTCCCACTGAGATGAAACCTGATGAACAGCATTTTTAAGAGCCACAAGGAAGCAATTCTTAGTGAGACAATGTATTGTTGGCTTTGGCTTTGGGATTAAAGAAAACATTGAAATGGAGGTTGGTGTCACTTCATCATCAAGCATCACCTGTTTTTTTGACCGTTTTCACAGTTGAGAGAGTTAACTTGCAATGATTATAAGATAGTCAGTGTCGGCGCTAGAACAAATATCCAGGGGGGGCAAGAGGCTTATAGCGGGGGGGCACCAAAGTACTGGCAAGTGGCAACGTAGTCGTGCATAGTGAAAGTGAAACCATTCGGTGGAATGCTCCCCAGGAGACAATTTTAAGAAAAAATCACAAAAATAGTGCATTCTCGTCGCTTTCCTAATAATCTGACTAAAAACACAAGGAGAAATCACTTAGGTGTAAATAAATGCAAGGACACGCACGTTTTACATTGACCGAAATGTTTTACTCAAAACACACATAAGGTAACACATAACGAGGTCACAGCAAATTGACAACACAGACAAAATATCCAAATAATCTCACTCTGTTCGTATTTGCGGACTGAATGTTAAATACAAAGAACACTCTCCCAGGGGCTTGGATTTTCATGGATTTGCATATACCAAATAATTACGCCAGTCAGTGGCCAGTATGCACATGATAACAATGTTATTTAGGCCTACACAGGCTTACATAAAAGTTCACTTAAGTAGAAAATGCATTACCATTAGAAGAGCTCTAGTCTGCGACTGGAGGTGCTGAACTTGAAGAACTTAAAACGTAAAACAACAACGTAAAAATATAAAGCGTTAGGTCACAGCGTTGTAAAAGATAAAGCTTTACAATGGATTTCAGATTTTCAGTCATTTACAATGGATTTCAGATTTTCAGTCATTTACAATGGATTTCAGTCATCGCTAGACTTACACTGATGGGAGAAAACATTGACATGCTTTTATACAAGTGAGGGGGCACAGTGAATGAAGTGGGGGGGCACTACCCCCTGGTGCCCCCTCGTGAAGCCGACACTGAAGATAGTAATTTATTTGCATGGCCTCATGTCTAACTCTAAGAGCAGCACAGACCCTGAACTCTTTTAAGACAGGCCTAAAAACCTTTTTATTCACGAAGGCTTCTTCATGTTAACTTTTGTTTAGTGATTATTTTCTTTGTTTTTGTTTTATGTTTTGTTTTTAACTCTGTAGCACTTTGAGATTCACTGTGAATGAAAAGTGCAGTACAAATAAAATGCATCATTATTATTATTATTATTATTTTCATGTCATCCACCTATCATAGATCAAAAGATGATGTTATGGCTATGGCTGCTGCACCCTTTACTGGAAATGCTTATAGTACATCATAAACGTTTTCCAGTAAAGGGTGGAGCACATTAAATTCCTGGGCAAGTCAAGTGGAAATGGGAAAATGCCAAAGAGATGCATAATATCCTCGTCCTCTCTCAGAAAAAATCTACATGCACTCACTTGTTCTTACATTTTAGTATAGACATCACCATTTGAAAAGTAAACATGTTTTGCAATGAGAGGTCTCCAATAAATTGGCTTAAAACCATAAAACTTGTTGGTGAACTTCTCTTGAAGTTTTTGGCGAAAGAGAAACTGAAAGAAAAAAGTTGTCCATTAAAACAGTACTTGCAGAATGGAAAGGTTTGGCAGAGAACCAGTTTTGATTGGCCTTCAGTGTGTTATTCAGAGAATACAGGTGTTTTAGTTGTAAACCACCATTCTCATATTTATTACATTTCTTCCTTTTTATTTTTTCAGGTTTGTTATTCCATATAAATCAAAATATTTTCTGTTCATAATATTTAAAAAAAAAAAAAAAAAAAAAAAGTATCCTCAGGAGAGAGAAGAGACAAAAGACAATAAGGAAATGGTGGAATTATCAAATTTAACAGTGTAACTTTTCATAGAGTGATAGATATTTTCCTTGACTGTAGAATTTTTTTATTTTTTTATTTTTTGTCAATTCTCTTCTATCTACCGGGATGTAGATTCACCTTACATCATTTCGATCATGTATCCATTTGATTGAGGCACTGCAGGGAAATTCATGAATTGTATGTTTCATGAAACAAGTCTAAGAGGATAATGTTTTTCATAATTTGGCTTCAAACTTGATACAATAGGAATAATCAAGTTTCTTAGTAAGTTCTGCCAAAGAATTTATTTCTGAGTCATTTAATCCACATAAAATGCTGATTTTGATTTCAGACCATGAACCTTTAGACCCTTAATAGCTGTGCTATTCCTTATTTTAAATGGTATTATTTCCATAACTATGATGAATAAATATAATGATAGCAGACATGCTTGCCTAAGCCCTCTTGAAAGCTTATAGCTTGCTGAAATATAGCCATTGTTAATAATCCTGCTTACAGGATTTTGATATATAGGACATATAATACCCATATAATCAAAGATTTACCAAATTAGAAGTTATATAAGCATTAATACATAAAATGCCATTGCTATTCAACAAAGGGCTTCCCAAAATCAGCTATAAATATCAAACCAGCTTTATCATCTATATCATAATATTCAATTATTCAAGAAGGTGGCAAATATTGTCGCCAATGAATCGGCCTTCTAAAAACGGTTTGATCCTAAATGTTAGTTAGTTTGGCACTCCTCTAACCTACTACTTCAGAAGTTCCTGTGTACACGCCTATCTGTAATTCTACCTACCTACCCCGGGGCGTGGCATGATGCTATATTAACACCAACCACCTTTCAAGTTACTTAGACACTAAGTCACAAATGTAGTATACAATCAAGCTGAGTATGACTGCTCACACTACTTCAGAGATCTGTGCCTCATAGGAGAAAAAGGTAAGAACACCTAAAAGGCTCTGTCTGTGTGGGAAAACTGTACTGGCAAAGGTTTAGATCCTCCCAGATACAATATGATGTGAACTTTTAAACAGCATTCTAGTTAAAGTTTCAGTTGACATAAATCAGTAGCTACTAAGCATTTTCTTGTTTTTACGTGGATCTCACAAGTGTTGAAAAAAGGATAACACTAGAAAAATGTAGTAAATAATGCTATAGCTAATTGAAATTAAACCTGATCAAATGCCGTTTTGATAACCACAAGGAAGGAGCCAGAGGAAAGGAATGCAGTGATGTAAATAGGTTTTCAATGTAGTGAGAAAAAAAATATATTATTGGGGACCCACTCAATTTCCCTGGGACCCACTCAAATTACCACCTGTGGGTCCCAGGGAAATTGAGTGGGTCCCCAATAATATATTTTTTTTAACAGCAAAAGCACAATTTTTCTGTTTGTATTTTTAAGTTAATTTTACCTACTCCTATTTATATATTTGATTGCAGTGTTACACAGCTCTGGTTACACATTTCTTTATTCTAGTATATCTTTAATTGTACGTACATTTTTTGTTTTTATTTCACACTTGCTTTGGCAATGTAAACGTATGTTTCCCATGCCAATAAAGCCCCTTTGAATTGAATTGAGAGAGACAGAGAGAGAGAGAGAGAAAGAGAGAGAGAGAGAGAGAGAGAGAGAGCCCAGCAGCCTGTGTGACACAGAGCTTCAAGAGAAAGCGAGGAGCATAAAACATTGTGCTTTTTTCCACGCATGAAAAAAAAACAACCGAGCCCGACATACAGTTGCAAATATGCCTACTATGCTTTTGGAACATTGTTTGGTTGCAGTAACAGATTAAGTCACTGGGTGGCGCTCCTTGTTTTTTACTGAGACTGAGTTACAGCAACAGGTTGAGTAAGCTACTACCAACTACTCCCAGTCAAGGAGGTTCTATATTAGCTGGAGGATGAACGGAAAAATGGCCGCCCATTCATTTGAACGTAAGCTGCTCACCCAGCGCATACGCCAAAAAAATGTTTCTCTTCCTGGTTTACTTCCGTGATGTGCGGCCTACGGGTCATGCGCAGTAGTGTCTGCTTACGTATTCCCGCCAGGAGTAGCGCGCCCACGAGCGAGCTAGCGAGCCCAGTCGCGCTCTCGTCATCAAGTGAGCAGGTCGGGAGTGAACAGCTGCTGCTGGGAGTGTGGAACGGACAGTTTGGTGGGGGAGGGGCGAGCAGAGCAGAGAAGGAATCTCCTAAAATTAAAATCTAAAACTTTTTGGATGTCAACTTTTGATTACTCACCAGTTAATATTATATTTAATATTATAATATTAATACATATTTATATTAATACAATTAATATTTATATTAATAGTATAATTAATTATATTTATATATTAATTAAATGTATTATATAATTATATTAATATTTATATTAATACATATTAGTAAGTATTCAGCCAGTAGTTGCTAGAAGTCATTTGCTTGCAACTCTAATTTCCACGTCACTATTCCATTGTGAGAAGTTGTCTTAAGTTTATATTAAAGATAAAGATGTCATCACTTTTGTTATTACTAGGCAGCTTTCCCCAAGCATATCTGCTCATTCAATCTTAGAATGTTTACATTTCTTCCAAGCTGACTGTAGCCGCACAGCATAGACCAACTTCATGAGTATGCATGTTGTGTTGCCTGATGTTCACACAGTCCTACCTGCAGCTGTCTGCTGGACACACTCCCAGTCTACCCAATACTGACGTCGTCTGTTATGCTATCCAGGAGTAACGTTAGCCTAAGAAAAAAAAAAAGGAAAGAAAAAAAGAGTAACGTTAGCCTACTTCCCTACAGCTAACAAGCACAAAGCTAATGTAATCTAAGACACGACCAAGCGCGTTACAGTCTCGGGTCCCGTCGGGTTCGGGTCGGGTTGCAGACCTCTAATGTGTAGTAAATGAAACGACTAGTTAGTGAAATAAAAGTCCTATGTTACAAACAGAATGGGCATTTTTAATCTTGTGGCCATCCACAATGATATGAATCGATTTGAAGAAACATAGTGGCTGACGCACAGACATGTCAGTCAATTCTTTTTCCCCCAAATAATAACGAGCGACTTCGGGTAGAAAAAATATCTGTTTCCTTCACATTAGCCTATCTGTGCTTTCCCGAATAACGGATTCGGATTCAGGTACATCCCTACCTGCAATAGTTTGTTGGCCAGCAATATGTTTGATCTTTTTCTTTGGTGGCATTTTAAAACGTTTTCCTTTCACTCATTGAGACTGAACAAAACGGGAGATATGCACGAGATATATGCGCAGACGGTGAGAAAATCGCGGCCAGTGGATTTTTTTTCTTTTCAACACGGCGCGTCCCCTGGACGGTAAAGCCTCATCGGGTCATCATCGACATGAGTGAATACAGCATCCACATGAGTTTATTTACCAATTACCAAGTTTGTAGCCTTGTTGAAATGAAATCTGTGCGGCGAAAGTAGCATTGGATGCAGGCCCAGCAAGGGCATTAAGTCTCTCCCGCAATGATTGAGACTATTTTCTAGGAAAAAATAGGGTGCGTCCCATGGATAGTGAGTTTACTGCGTCCTTTCGGATTTTAACGCGTCAGAGACGCAGGACGCGCACCTATTTACATCACTGGGAATGCATTGTTAATGATGGCGTGCAGTACTGGCTTTGGGGATAACCAGAGAAACCAGCGGTAGAGAGAGAGAGATAACCAAGGAGGTTCTATATTAACACTAGAGGGGACATGACGTCATTAAGCGTGGGATAATCGTCCGCCATCTTACCTGGGTCCAGTTTACCTGTAACTACAACAGCTGTCTATGGGAAGCAACCACTGGTGATTGCTAACGTTAGCGCGCTAGCTAACGATTAGCTTGTGAAGTGAAATTTTAGTAGAAGTCCAGCTTGCCAACTAACGTTATCCCTTCGTGCTTTCTAACATCTTATTCTAACACTTTAAGCTAACATTAGCTAAGTAGCCTCAGGCTGAAACAACTATGTTCACATAAGGTAGAGTGACATCAAAAACTCACCCAAATGCTCACTCAAACGTCAGCTAACGTTACCAAGCGTTTACTTACCTGAGTTGGCAAGCTACACCATCGTCGTCAGGGTAATACTTTATTTGGTTAGCCAACTAGCTAACAAAATAGTCACATTTCAGCTACTGAAAACTGGTTTGTTTGGTTAGCTGTAGGATATTAGATGCAGACTAAATCATTTGGCCTGTAATTATGCTTTTTTGGGGGACAGTATGACAAAAATAGCAATACTCACAGCACACTACGGTGTCCCCCCTGGAGTCTTGTGACAGTTGTTTTGAGGCTTAAAATCTAGTACCTAATAAAAATTCATAAATTAAATAAAACAATAAAATAATAATAATAATGATATTTTGATATTTCACTTGCTGGTAAAAAAAAAAGTCCTATTGTTAAGGCAGTCGTCCAAAAAGGAGAGGCATCAGTCATTGGTGTTCATCTTCAAATCTTTACATAAATTCAAATGTCTCTGAGTCATTTCAAAATGCAGATTATGTGCATAGCCAGTTTTAATAATACCATTACAGAAAGCCAGTATGGGCTTTCTGTGGGCTGCCCACACCTGGGAAAGCCCACAGAAAACCCACGCGGCCCATAGGGGGGAAAAGGGTGTGGGCCCTGCATGGGCAAAGCCACAGTGGGACCACATGGGCTTTCTGTGGGCTTGCCCAAGTGTGGGCAGCCCACAAAAAAGCCATACAGGGCCCATAGGTGAGAAAAGGGCGTGGGCCCTGCATGGGCAAAGCCACAGTGGGCCCACATGGGCTTTCTGTGGGCTGGCTCAAGTGTGGGCAGCCCACAAAAAACCCATACGGGGCCCATAGGTGGAAGAAGACTGTGGGCCCCGCATGGGCAAAACCACAGTGGGCCCTTGTGGGATTAGAGTGGGTTTGCCCCAGCCCACACTGCCCACAAAAACTCCACAGTGGCCCCGCAGGGGCTTGTTTGTCCTGATCTGGACCTAACTGCTGCACTAAAAGGACCAAAGAGACCAGGGAGGCTGCATCACCTTAGAAGATAGAGGTTGTTTTATATGCTAAATTTAACTGACACAACTTAAAACACAACATTTCTGGCTAGTAGTAGCCAACAGACTGGAGTTCTATTTGTAACAGTTTGTAACGGTTTGTGTTAGCTAGTTAGCTGTTAGATGTAATCCTTACATTTCAGCTGTATGTTAGTTGGCTAGCTCTCTGCTGCCATACAAACACGTTGTTTCTGAGAACAATCAGCACACATCATTCAGCATTATGTCCAACCAGTGTTTATATTCTACTGTGGCAGGTCGCCACCGTAAAGTCGCGACCCGCCATGCTAAAAATACGTTCTATAGTGTTTTCTATAGTATTTGTATAGTAGCCTACTCAGTAGCGGCACTGTTGCTGAAAATGCGCCGATTTTTCTTTTAATTAATTGCAGGCTATTTCTGCAAAGACGCACCTTAATGATGGAAGTGACACATAGTGGCGTGTGGTCGCAGACAGAGAGGACATTCATTTGCATATCTGTATAGGCTACTGTGGATTTTAAGTTGATTCAAGTGTAGAGATGTTTGTTTTTACTGTGGTAGCCTACTTGTTTACATGATGGCATCTATATAAATTATTTCTTTATGGATTGTAATCTTAATTGTAGGCTATGCCATGCCAATAAAGTAAAAAAATGTGAGGGCCTATGTCCATTATTATCTGCTTAAATTGGCTTAGAGCTGTCACACTAACCACTTAATGGCATTACATTTGCCTTTTATTGTATATTTTATCTGGGTGTATTGTTAGGTGTTTCAGTGATGGTGATATTTAATTGCTACCAACATCTGTCTATTGCTACAACAACAGATCATTTGGGGGTTTTACATTAAAAATAAGCAGATTTTCATATATACTCTTAATACAACTACTCAGTACCAAAGAGTACCAAAGAAATCTGAGAATTGTAAAGTCTTCTTGAAAAAAAGATTCATAGTTTCTGTAAAGTAAATGCATGCATTGAAATACTTCCAGAAGATAATCTTTATGATTTAAAACATAATTACTTAACATAGTTTAGCTATTTTTATCTACAAACTACAAAAAATGCTCATGTTTGGTACCATTTTAGACAGTCACAGTTGTCTTGCATACAGTGAGCTAAATAAAAAGTAGTAGTGATGTCTCAATAAAAAAATATTAGCATTATAATGGCAGCATAAGGCACTATCACCATTGATTCCAATTACAGTCAGCTGAGAAGTTGACCCAGGTAAGATGGCTGCCATATGGTCCCATTCCAGAATAGGAATTCTGTATGACAGGTCCCCTCTACTGTTATATCTCTATGAGACAGACAGAGAGAGAGGGAGACAGAGACAGAGACAGACAAAGTAGCATTTCATTCTGTGCAAAGTGGTTTTAGGCGGTGCTGGTGATATAAAATCTCTGTCACTACTGCCAGTCAGCCCAAGATAATACAGTCCAAGATAATCATAATTTGCTTCACATCACAGAGGAAAAATAATATCTTCTTCTTCTTCTTGTTTTTCCTTTAAATTCATTAAGGGTATACAAGAACATTAAAGTCTGGATCAGAAATGGCAAGTTACACAAGACCATCCCTGTCCACTTCCAGTGGTGCGCAAATTTACATGGGAAGTGAAATCAGAGATTCCTTTTCACTTCTGGATGTTCTCTATGTAAATGAGTTTGAAGGACAGCCCACAGATCCAGAGTTTGCTGAGCAGACGGAAGAAAACTTTTACAGAGGGGCTCCACCTGAATGGTTAAACTTTCACACTGCTGAACAGGCAGAGTCAGAAGGCACTGGAACTGCTTTCGTTAAACGAGATGGATACGATAAACTTGTGCACCAAATTCATAAAAGGAGAAGAGGCCCCAGAACTTGGACGGTTACATTACTTCACCAACCAGGAAGTGGGGGAACCACACTGGCCATGCAGGTCCTGTGGGACTTGAGAAAAACCTTCAGGAGCGCTGTTTTAACAGGCCCAACCTCAGACCTCACAGCTGTCGCTAATGAGGTGATCCACCTTTTCACAGCAGGCAGACGAGGCCACCAGAACACAGTGCTGCTTCTACTGCAGGATGAGCAGATTGTGGACAGTCTGCAAGACAGCATTATGGCAGAGATTGCTAAGAAGGAGATAGATACCGGTATGTGTGTGGTTATCTTACTCAACTGTGTGAGAAAGGCTGAGATCCAAGAGTGTGACCATGTCGTCCTCAAAAAAGAACTGTCTGACACAGAGAAACAAAAATTTGATGAGAAAAAGAAGGAGCTCAGCAGAAGGTACAGAGATAAACACAAACATTTTCATGGCTTTAATATAATGCAAACTAATTTCTCTCAAGCTTACGTTCGAGAGGCATGTGCTGTATGCAAAACAGTCAGAAAAACGAGGAAACCACGGGAGACCCAGCTGGCTGCATGCCTGTCTCTGCTGAATGCCTACGTACCAGGCTCATATCTCTTGGAGTCTCAGTGCCTGGACTTCCTGAATCAGAAAGACTCCAGCCCTGGAGACCTTTCACTGGAGGAGAGGATGGAGCACTTCAGCCATCTCATCATTACCTTCTCTCCAGATAAAAAAGTTTGCATGGCTCACCCCATGATAGCACAGCAGTGTACTGAATTGATGGCTGAGGCAGGTGTGAGCCGAAGTGACACAGCAAGACACTTCTTGAATTGTTTGTGTACGGATGAGGTTTCTCCACGTTTGCTTGGTTTTGCCAAAGACATGCTAACCAAAAGGGAAACGAAAAAAGAAGAGAATCAAGAGAACCTAATGAAAAGAAAGGAGGGACATAGGGGACCAAAGAGAAGAGAGGAGGACCAAGAAAAGTTTTCTAGATTGATTCTAGATATTCAGAAGATGGAGGACGAAGTCCAGAGTGCATCTGTTTTAAAGGTTGCATCAAAGATATTTGTTCAAAATCCTTTTTTTCCTCAGGCACTTGCTCGTTTTTATTCCTCAGAACTAAATGACTACAACAGGGCAGAAATGTGGGCCAAGAGGGCAAAAGAAAGAGATCCCAAAAATTCATTCATTGCTGACACACTGGGGCAAGTTTATAAGCACCATCTGAACAGCAAAACTTTGTCTGCCACTCCAAGAGAAATTTTGCAACTTGCCACAAGAGCCATTGAAGCTTTCAAAGATGAAGAAAGACTTGCTGAAAATGAACAGGTGTCAGACATGAAAGATGATGGTATGACCCAAGTCTCACATATTTTTAACAGCAGAGGGCTGTTTGGTTACCTGAAGGTTTCCAACATTGTTTACGACTCACTTGTAAAACACAACAACAACAACAACAACAACAACAACAACAACAACAACACCTGGAAAGAGGTTCTCAGAAAGAATGTGTCCCTGGGCTCTGTCCTGAAATCACTTGCAGACAACAAACTCTCCAAGTTCAGTGATCTAATAAAGAGCCTCAGAGATGAGGTGGAGAGAAAATGTGCATTTTTTGACACCTATCTAACTTACTCGAAGCTTGGCATAAAAAAAGATGACCCACCATACATTTGGGAAGATGTATCAAACTGCTACCAGAATTATGTTGGTAAATCATTACCCAGCCATTTACAACAAAATATTAATGAATTCATGCAGTTTTCAACTTTCCCAAGAGAGATTTTGACAGAGAAAATGCCACTGGGCACTGCAGAACCCCCTGAGCTTCACATGCTAACCCTCCTCAAGTTTTGGCCAAAGAACAGAGAAGAACAAAGCCTCTTTGACCTCAATAAATCTATTCAGCAAATGCACTGCTCCTATGAGAATGCATATAAGAAGCACTTTCGATCAAGGTACCTGCGCCCCCTGTTTTTTCTTGGAGAAAGTGAAGATCTGAACAGAAGCATCCTTAATGACTTTTTTCTTGAGGGGAATGAGAACGCAAAACAAGACTTTGTCGACAAAATGTGG
Source organism: Centroberyx gerrardi (assembly GCF_048128805.1). Classification (NCBI taxonomy): domain Eukaryota; kingdom Metazoa; phylum Chordata; class Actinopteri; order Beryciformes; family Berycidae; genus Centroberyx; species Centroberyx gerrardi. Next base: position 6,822,157 of record NC_136019.1, on the reverse strand, counting down.
AGCAATGATAAGATTTTCAAAGATCTCAGGATCCAAGAACGTCTTCTCAAAGTTCAGGGAGTGGTCCGAAACTACAGAGTCTATGCAACTTTTGGGGACTCAGAGATTGAGGTGGATGCCAACCTGCGAGGCAGCCTCTGGAAATCAGGTCAAGTTTCCTTTTACCTTGGATTCACCATCAGAGGTCCTGTAGCCTTTGGCATCCAGAAAAAACCCACTGAAGAGGGTAAGAAAGCTAAAAAATACTTCTACATTGTAGTAAAAATATTTGTATTCATTTGGGTTTTTTTCAATGTTTTTGCTCTATGGCATGTTATTTACGTGTGACAAGGTCATGATCTCCAAATAAAACTTTCCCTCAAGTTAGACTTGACTCAACAATATACTATACTAACCCTCTCATACTGGATCAGTGCTATATAAGAAGTGTAGTGCTATATCAAAACATAATATTTACAGTGTTAAAACAAAAAATAATATTTTACAATGAATATAATATAATGTGTTTGTGTATTTGTCAATTTGTCTTAATAAGGACCTTCAAGAAGCTGTACCTCTTGTGCCGGTGTTATGGTTAGTGGTTATTTTATTTATTTATTTATTTTGAAAAATGGTTGATCCAACAACTCCACTGATAATCAAAAATGTATTGTCTTCTGAAACAGGACTCGAGTGACTGGACTGAAGTTGAACCTCAAGTCACCAGACTGGCTGGGGTCCCAACCTATAGGTAAAAATAACATCTTCAGTAATATATCACAACACACAGAAATCGTGGAAAATTAAAAGCTGTGGATCTTTAAAAATGTATCACACAGATAAAACTGAGAGCCATCGAGTTTCCTTTCTGTCAGAGCTGTACATATGTTACATTTTGTGCCAAATGAAAACAACCCATTTGTTTTCCCTTTCACAATCTTAGCCTACAGTCTAAAGCAGGTCGCTTCAAATGCAGTGTGTCTGGCCTGCGCTGGGTTTGTCAGGAAAATGTCAGCTTCAAGTACCAGTTTACCTCTTGGGAGGAACACATGGAGAGGCTGGAATGCATACATTGCACACCAGGGGGCCCCCTACTGGACATCAGAGTCATTGCTGGAAAGTTAGATGAGGCGCATCTGCCACACTGGATCTGCATAGGTAGGTGAACATATACTGAAAACTATTAACATTGAACTTGTGTTTTGCAGCATGTGTATAAATATATAGATGCAACCCTTTTTTCCTCACTAAATTTGTGCACTTGTGTCTTGTGCAGATCACAACCCCACAATTTCAGACAAGTTTGCAGTTCTACACATAAATGAGTGTGGGAATTTTATGGAACAAGTGTCTGAGGCCACACCATCTCACGTCAAGATATTCGAGCCAACCTTCTCTCCAAAGGGGGTCCTGATGAGAGCTGGATTTCCAGTGAAAGTGCACTGCAACGTCTTAATTTATAAGACCAAAGGAGCACCTCTCATGCTACATGTTTATCTGATCCCACGTGATCCTGCTCTACAAAAGGTTACTTCAATTGTCATAGTAAACACTATCATAAGACACCAAGTAAATGCTGTAATACTACATTATCTGCAAAGAGCAGAAAAACATTGTTTACTGATGAAGCCGCGGTACATCAAAACACAGGCAAAAATGTTGTCTACTATAAGCTTGAAGCAGCTTTATGCTAAGAAAGGCCCATTTCTTCCACAGGCAGTGGAGCAAAAGGAATTGTCCAATGGATCCAAAATAATCCAAAAGCCAAACCCAGAGAAGTCCCTTCAAATGCAGGATGGCTTCATCCTCACAACAGATGTGGGCTCTGCAGCAATTCCCCCTCCTGTACGGTTTGAACTGTTTTAAGCCATTACACAGGCTAGACTAGTGCCCAGCTAAACCTTGGGTCACCCACTAACAGGCAATAATGTTTGTTTTACGTGAGATACAGTAGCTATTTTTCTGTCACTCTGTTTCCACCGAGGGCTGCTGAAGATCGCTTTGATACAAATCAGAAGACCATATATTTCTTGTCCTCATAGGGGAAAAAATAAATCAACACAACTGTGAAATTGACTTTGGCAAAGAGTCTTAAAACCCCCTCCATTTCCTTCAATGTTTCCTCCACAGCAATTACAGCTCAGGAAAAGCAGCACACCTTTCTCTACATATTTCTTTAAGGTGTTCATTAAAAATGCAGACAGTGACTGCAGGCTGACACTACAAAGTGTGCAGAACTTGGGGGAGCACATTGTATGGACCTGTACAATTTCAAAAGGTCAGTGGTTATTAAATAATTCTACAAGAATTTTTCTAAGCCACATATGTACCACCAGGCACTGTTAGTTAAACAGATGTCACAATAGATGTAAAAGCACTAAATATCCGAAATTTCATTTTCATTTCAATGTTTATTTGAATAGGGACAGATACATAGACATAGAGCATTTTAACGAAAATAGTCTGATGCCATATATCATAACATTTATAGCCTAAGCTATTTGCAATGTTGCATTTTCATTCTGCATTTTATTCCAGATGAATACAAAAACTAAAGCATTGGCCATGAGCAAGGTAAGGTAAGACACTCAAGTAAGACACACTAGAAGACCTAAATTGCACCTTGAAACTCTAAGGTGGATATAAGAGTAATAATATGACTTCACATCTGCAGTAGATTCAAGTTTGGCTACTAACAGTTAACCCTATGGAACCCCTTTGCTTACAAACTTCAGAGATACCTCAGTTCATTTTTTACATAATTTTAACCTGTTATTATCATTACAACTTGCATTATTCAGTGTTGTTTTGTTTTCATTGCTTCCATTTTCCATGAATGCCTCAGACCAGCATTTTGTGGATCGCCATCGGACAGCTCTGATTGATAGAGTGACCAATCCAGCACCCATCTTGGACGGGCTCAAGGATCGGGAGTTAATCTCAGATGAGAGCTGTGATGCTGTGAGAGCTGAAAGAACCTCACGAGACCAGATGAGGGACATTTTCAAACTCCTCAATTCAGCAGACCCGAAAGGGAAAGATGCTCTATGAAATCCTGAAGAGACAGCAGAGGTTTCTCATCTCTGAGCTTGAGGATCTAGACGGACAGAAGAGCATTAATCAAGAGTAGCATTGGACTCTGCCAGTGTCGGCTGGATATTCGTCTCAATAAGATGACAAGTAAGACTCATGGGGAAATTTTACAACAACATTGAGGAGGCCTAATGTATATTATAACTTACAGGCCGTTAGCCTAATTTCAATCATTTATATTCTACATTTTCTACTACCTTTTTACATTTTCTTTTAACATTTAACATTTTTAATATTGTCTTTTATGGAATTTACATTGACTTTAAGAAATTCAGTCTAAGCAACATGTCAAGATGCATGGTTAATACGAGAGGAAATTTGTAATCTCACTAAACTATTTTCTTTCTTTTTTCTTTTTTTTTACATTAAAGGTAAACAATGTTATATTACTGAGCAATAGTTTTAACACTGAGCAAGGTGGGTCAAGCAAACCCAATGCAACTGTACAGGAAAACACACACTTCTTACTTCTTAAACATCCAATTTTTATTACATTATTAAAAATGCACAGGTTCTGTGGTTGAATGTGGTTTCAAAGTTATGAGACAGGCCTGAAGCCGTTAAGTGTGTGGCAGAATACTTTTATCTTTAAAAGCAAATGTAAAATTGCTTCTCAACCATATTTGAGGAAGAACATATGACAGGTTCTCTGGTTGAAATATGTTTCTTTTTTTAGTGTTTTGTATAACTGAGAAATGGATGACTATAGATTCATAGATGTTGGTTAAATGTTTTTGTTGGTATTTACAATCCAGAGTACCTTCAATTAAGGAGCTAGAGATGAGATGTGGCGTTATCAAAGTAGATTAATAAGGGTTTTGAAATAAAATGTGTGAAATATTTTGATCCTGACTCACTGGTTTTGTCCTGCATTGATTCAATTCTCCATTTTATCTTTTCTTTTTGATACATCCAGTTAGCAGCAGTTAGCGGTTAGTCTAGGGTATATGCAAGTATATATACAGTACATCCATGTCCTTTTCTACACATTTGGACTTAAAGTATAGTTATCTTGGAAGTCTATTTGTAGGAGGGTGGGGTCAGAGCACACCCACCTTCCCTCAGTAGCATTACATCCTTAACAACTTCCCCATTGCTTCAAGGGAAGGAGGCAGCAGCAGCATGATAGTTAAAGTCTGAATCCCCTGGTTCAACTTGGAAAATCAGAGCAGATGGAGAATATTTAGTAACCATCTAAACAAAACGAGTAACTAAAACTGTTGAGCAAGGCACTAAACCTTCAGAGGAGCTGTACAGTAGAAAACTGGTGGTGGTATTTGACCGCTCAAATATGCAAATATGTAAAACTGTAAGAATCACTGCATGCACACTCAGAAAACCTTCCTGGATAAATAAAGAAAAATGTAATTCACTGCCTCACTATCACAATCAAACTAGCAGACCAAAAAAAAATGTAATCAGACAGACGGGCACCCATGAGCTTCCCTTATAGATGCCATATAGATTAGTAACATTATTATTATTATTGTTATTATCAGCATTGTTAGCACTTTTCATTGAGACCAAGGGGCACAGCTAGCTGCCAGCTTACAATAAGTACCTTCTGAGGAAAGAAAAATAAACCTTTCCTCTACCGTAGGTCAGTGGTTCTTAATCTGCGTCAAACAGATGTGATCCTGGACTACATGTGCCTTTATTACACAGATCAAAGTGAAGACAGACAGGAACGTGGAGAAAGGGGAATAACATGCGACAAAGGTCCTGGGCCAGATTCGAGCACAGGACATCCCGTTTACATGGTACATGTCTTAGCTTGCATGTTCCACCAGCAACATGTTAAGAATAACTGTTAACAGAGGACGGTTGTTGCAATCTCTCCCTTATTTTACTCAACTTTGCAGCATAATCATATACCTTACCCAATATCCTACACATTTCTACTTCAAAGTCTGCATACAGATATCATATAGTCTGCATGGTAGTGAGCAAATTATCACCTTCTTTTTAATACATTTCTGATTCTAAGTAGCAAGTGTGCATATGCATAATTTTTGTGCGTACTCACTATTTACAGGGATGATGAAGGGTTTTGTGATTTTGTCCAAATTATTCCAAATTAATGGACTGGGTTGGAAAAAAGGCAAGTTATGTAGGTCCCGTTTGAGACGATTAGGTGATCCAACTCTGTCCCTACGACAAATGATTGGTGTCTTTCTGAAAAGGAGAGAAAAGCGACAGGGGTGACACTGTGTTTAACCGTGCAGCGAAGAGTGTCATTACTACATCCACTTTTAAGTTTGTTACACACAGCACATAACATAACCCCACCGGATGCCATGGGCTCAATGCTGTTAGAAACTTTTGCTACGGTTTTCCTCTCACGGGGTAAGAAGTAATTCAGGATTTACTTTGCAATGACTGCAACAAAATACGGTATTAGGATGTGTATTGTTAAACAAGTACCTACAGGTGTGGCTTTTTGTCATGATTTAAATGAGACTGAACTGAAATGATGCCATTTTGTCACTGTGCTAAAATGAATATAAATATTATATTATATATTAAAATATATTTGCTAACCTACTGTGTTGCCTGAAGTGGCTTTTTTTCCAAAGGTGGTGGAGAGGGGGAGCAGGTATATGTCTCTGTTACTAAACTCAATGATGATAACAACAAATTATTATCATTATAGTAGTAGCAACAGCCTGCATTTACACTGTAAATTTAAGAATTACTCAATGGTAAGATGATTTAATTCACCATGGATTTCAGTAGAGTAAACTCAGCCGGATGTAGGAATGAAAAGTTGAAGGTAAGAACTACAGTGCATTTCCAAACTGACAGCTGCATGGCAACCAGTGAAGTCTGCTGATGTGGACTGTTGTTAACCTTTTATAGTTTTACAAGTGGGCCAGTAAAATTTACATGGCGTGTGGAACTTTTTTGCCCAACTTTTTAGTTGGATTGGTGATATCCAGACAATTTAATCTGAAAATGTATGTAAGGGCTGCTATGATTGCTCTATAATCCCTTGGGCCCACATGTTAGTATGTTGTTAAAGTACAGGTCTGTAGGAGTGTTTCAACATATATCTTGTGCAGTATCAATCAAAGGTGTCCTGTGCACTGTGCACTTTATTTAAAAAATGTCACAGTGTAACATCTGCTGCCTCTTAGCAGTTACACTAAATGCAAGTCCTGGACTCCATAAGGGAAATAACCAATCATAGGCAGAAATATCAAAAATAGTAATCTTTATTCACAATTAATATAATTTAAAAAACATTTTAGAAGGCACGTTGAGTGTAGAAAATAAATTACAGGGAAAGTTTCAAACAGCAGCTCATTGTATCTTGATGCAAATGTCCATTCCTTCAATACACAGGGCTTGAAGTTACTCCGAAGATGTCCAAGTAAGCAAGATGGAAAAAACTGTACCCAGATTATCTTTGGAAAAGCATCAGTGCCTTTGGCTCACAGAGCATCCCAAAAGACCCGACTGCTCGAAATGCAACAGGACTGTAGAGGGACTAACCTTTGAAATACATTTATATTATTTTTCAGAGTACAATAAGATAATTTGAACCTTACAATTGACTGAAACTAAAATTGACTAAAGCAGTGACTCCCACACCTGTATGGACGATAGAATAAAAACACATTTGGAAATGACAATGCACAGGGTTATGTCCTGCAACTACCTTCAGGAAGTGGAGAAAGGCGAGCCGGGTTTGGAGTTTCTGGCTCACATCAGTACTGCCAACACTGGCACTGCCACATGCCCACTCCTGGCCTGCACCAAGGCACTAGGAACCAATAGCCCTTCTGGTACGCTACCATCATCTCCCACCATGGCTTCAACTGACAAGGACAACCTTGACGGGACCTCGCCCTGAAACCCTCCAATGGTAACAAAGCACATGGAGCCTGCTGGGACTTTAAAAGGCGTTCTTGTGCTCGTAAACCTATTCATTGAAACAGACTGTTCATTGTTACATTCATCAAATGCTGCTTTCCAGCCTTCATCATTAATTCTCCATTATGCTTTACATACAAACAATAAGTTTCACACAGTTAGCAATTAACTGGTTAGCACTCACCTGTTAACAGTAAAGCCCATTCTCAGGCCGCTCTGCCACCTCCCACCACAGTGTGTAGACACTATAATTGCATTGCATTTTCTCATTGTCTTCGATTACCCAATGATTCAGCACAAATACATAGTAACATGTTATTAAGGTCCCTGTGCAATGCCGGACACTCATGTCCTGCCTGACCTCAGGAATGCTGCCCGTTCCCCACATAGGCTACACGCCCTAAAACATTAATCAGTACACATATGGGAAAATAATTTGTGTTCAACCTTTCCGAAACAGATACTCACAACGCCGTCTCAACTCAGTCTGGCAGGCCAATGTTACTTTTTAGTAGCATTGTCTCCCCCAGTTGCTAATATTTCAGTGATAGAATATCACTGTAGTGTGTGTTCTCATGTATAATCAATAGTTAGGGATACAGCAATGAGTATTTTTTACGAAGACATCATGTAATTTATCTGCACTTCTCCAAAACTTTAGCTGAGCTGGCTAGCCAACTAAAAGGACTATCACATGGTGAAGTTTGCTAATGACTCATTGCAGAAAGGGGCGTGCCAACGATTGGCAGGAGGCTGTGCCTGACAGGCTTTACTGAGGGAACAAAGTCCCTCAGGCGCACCGCCTGGCTTCCTGCTTCATATTCATCCGCAGAGCGCAACCGCAGTTTTAGACCAGCAGTTCTAGACCTGCAGTACTTTGACAGCTTTAGATATCGGATTCAGACAGAAGTGAAAGTGTCGAAGCGGACATTAAGTGACGTTACTTATGGAGATGGAGTTTAAAATGACAAAGAGCGGCATCATTCAATATCAATTTGGGAATGCAGTGTTGTAACATTCGCTGGTAAATATATCTAAATTGTTTTTAAAGCTTACACAGTAATATCTCTTATCTGTCACATTTGCAGTTACCTAAGTTTGCATTCAGTTTTTATTCTGTGGTTGTAAAATGTTGTTTCTGAAAAAGAAGTCGGAATTGTCCGGTGGCTTTCCCAGCACATCACCCCACAATAACCATAAATAAATAAACCCATTAAACTGTTTTAGTTGTTGTTTGTGTTAAAGGAAAACATGAAAAAGATATTTTGTTTGATGCCTTTTACTGGCAATTTACCAATAACAGATATTACTGTGTAAGCTTTAAAAACAATTTAGATATATTTACTAGCGAATGTTACAACACTGCATTCCCAAATTGATATTGAATGATGCCGCTCTTTGTCATTTTAAACTCCATCTCCATAACGTCGCTTACTGTCCGCTTTGACGCCACTTTCACTTCTGTCTGAATCCGGTATCTAAAGCTGTCAAGGTTCTCGTGCGCATGCGTCGTCTAAAACTGCAGCTCTAGAACTGCCCTGGTCTGTGGTTGCGCTCCGCGGCTGCAGTTGGACGCTGCTTCCTGGAGCTCAAACGTGCTTTTACTCATCACATCTCTATGTCATATTTCTTCATACAAGGTAAGTGACCACTGAATCATGTATAAACCAATATATCTGCATAATTTTCATAAAGAAAATGCTTAGCCACTATTGTGAGGACTCAAACCTAAGTCATTGAAGGCTTGTCCAATTGGTTGAAACACTCATTGGGCTTTAGTTTGTTCACGAAACCGCGTATGATCAGATTTGATCGAGAGAAGGCCTAGCCTACTTAGAAACGTTTCCACGAACATTTCGGCAGTCATCATTTTTTCTTACCTGAACGTGTTACAGTCAAACTCTATGCGGGCAGTTACACTGCAGACGCTTCTCTAAAGTTTTATTCTTTATGCAAACTCACTTTAAGTAGTTACAGACCTCACATGTCTATCAACAACTTTCAGTGCGTTTGAAAATGAAGTCAAGTAACGGTATTGACAAAATTAAATGAACCAATTCAAAGCGTGAGAGAAACCCAAGAGCTTGCAGCGAAACCTGTTCAGATATCCCCTGGAAAATGTGCGTCACCCCTTCCTGCCCGTCTGTCAAAGCAGCCTTGAGCCTTGTAGCCTTGATTTCACGCCTGAAAAGACAATATTATCCAAAATAAATACGTCTTTGTGGACAGTTTTCCTATTGCTGGCATTTTTTAGAAGACTTTTCCTATCACTGGCTGGTAATGTTTTCACCACATTTTACCACATTACAATGAAGAAAGATAGCCTATCGAAAGCAACCTATATAGGCTAGGCCAGAGGTTCTCAATTGTTTTTCAGCCAAGGACAATTGAGATGTTAAGTTGTGCACAGTGCTTTTAACCAAAACAAAAATGATAGTGTTTTGTTTTGTTGTGAAGATACTTCCTTTGTGGTACACAATACTCATATTTATAGCCTACCTCAAAGGTACACACAATAAAGTATTTAATTGATATGAATATACTACAGGGGATAGCTTACATAGGCCTATTTAGTCAAGCAGTGTTCTCACTGGTTAGACAGTGAGGAGGTCGGTTTAGGTAAACTAAGTGTGTGTGTGTGTGTGTGTGTGTGTGTGTGTGTGTGTGTGTGTGTGTGTGTGTGTGTTTTCAAACCTCAATCGTTATGCTCTGCCAGCTCAACAGTCTACATAGTGACAAACGCACCCACTAGACTACCACAAAGAATGAGGTTCAGGTTCGGGTTCAGCTTCAGGTTCAGATTCGTAATGAGTTAGATTGAGTAGTGAACCGCACAGGACAGCTGGCGCAAAAAGCGGCGGTTAGGCCGAGTAAACTTTAGTACGGTTACTTATCTTACAGCCATGTGTCATCGTGACATTGGGGAAGTGGACTGAGTCCATTACTCATAGGCCTACTAACCTCTTTGGTGCATACCACAGTGTAGTAACTCTGCTCTAATGTGTACCATAATGACATTCACTCCTAATTCGTAAATACGTCATATTTAAATGAATACAGTAGACCTAGTTATAATATTCAAACCCATTTATTTAACTTGTCCGGTCAGACACCTAGAGGCAACATTAACTTGTCAGACCAAAATATCTACTTGTCCCGGACAAGCGCTTGGTACAATACTTTCTGTCAGAAATAACCTATGTTTAAATAAGACCAATTAGGTGGAACAAATATGCTTATTTTATTTATATTACCGTTATCAGAGAATGTAGTGGCAGGTCAAGTTCCTCTTGCACCTTGCGGAGCTCCCGTCGCCTCTGCCAACTATATGCGCAAATGCTCCATTGATAGAGCGGCATACACCAAAGGCTCGGCCGGTGTTTGCTTTCTCTTTCTTAATGGCATTATTCACTGCCACATTAAGGTTATGTCCAAAACAATTTTCATGTTTCAAGACATTTCGCTTGCAGTTCCCAACTTTCAGTGACACAGTGTGCTGTGACACTCATATAGGGGACCATGTTTGTAGCTGACCACATGTCCGTAGTCAGCGCGACAAAGTCCAACCAGACCAAAATATCTACTTGTCCCGGACAAGCGCTTGGTACAATACTTTCTGTATATGGGCCTTCTGTAGACTTGTAAATGTGAGTAGGCCCATTGCATTTTTTGCACATCATGTACGCCTATATTTTTGTAAATTCACATTTCTGCCTCTTCAGTTTTCAGTTATGTTTAGATTCTGCATATACTGTTTTATTTTTGTCAACTATTTAATATGTGTATATATATACATAAATAAATATATATATTTATATATACATACATACATATATATATATTTTTTTATATATATATATATATATATGTATACACAGTATGTATTACAATAATGTTTATATACACTTAACATACTTCATCTTATCATGTCGTATGTTAAAATCACCAAACTCTGAAACTGAGGTTTCTTAAAATGTGGCCAAGTAACTTTTTATAAACCTCAGTGAGTTGGTGAAGTTGCCAAGTTCAGGTCAAGGTCAGTAACCTCCAGTGGGCTACCTTCATTCGTTGTAATGTGGTGAAATGTGGTGAAAACGGTTTACCATTTAAAGCCATCAATAGGAAATGTCTTCCCTGGCACGAAATCAAGGTGATTTATCGTTTTACCATTTGAAGGCCAACAATAGGAAAACTGTCCACAAAACTAATAATTATTTTTATTATTTTTTGTTAATATTAATAATGTCTTTTCAAATCAAGGAAAGGAGGGGTGGTTTTTGGAGCTTTGGGATATAGAATAATAGTAAGAATGAGAGTAAGAGAGTAAGAAATCTCTTATTGTGCTAATAAAGCTTATTTGATTTGGAATTTGAGAGAGTGAGAGAGATTTAACTATGCAAATTGGTTTTATGTGCTTTATGAGCTAAAATCTCTGTCACTACTACTGCCAGTCAGCCCACTAATACAAGAAACATAATTTGCTTCACAGTATGAAAGAAAAATAATATCTTGTTTTTTTCCATATATTCATTAAGGGTACACAAGAATGTAGCAGTTTGGACCTGAAATGGCAAGTTACACAGAACCATCCCTGTCCACTGCCAAGGGTGGGCAAATTTACATGGGAAGTGAAATCACAGATTCCCTTCCACATCTGGATGTTCTCTATGCAAATGAGTTTGAAGGAGAATACACAGATCCAGAGGTTGCTGAGCAGACGGAAGAAAACTTTTACAGAGGGGCTCCACCTGAATGGTTAAACTTTCACACTGCTGAACAGGCAGAGTCAGAAGGCACTGGAACTGCTTTCGTTAAACGAGATGGATACGATAAACTTGTGCACCAAATTCATAAAAGGAGAAGAGGCCCCAGAACATGGACGGTTAAATTACTTCATCAACCAGGAAGTGGGGGAACCACACTGGCCATGCAGGTCCTGTGGGACTTGAGAAAAACCTTCAGGAGTGCTGTTTTAACAGGCCCAACCTCAGACCTCACAGCTGTCGCTAATGAGGTGATCCACCTTTTCACAGCAGGCAGACGAGGCCACCAGAACACAGTTCTGCTTCTACTGCAGGATGAGCAGATTGTGGACAGTCTGCAAGACAGCATTATGGCAGAGATTGCTACGCAGGAGATAGTTACCCACATGCCTGTGGTTATCTTACTCAACTGTGTGAGAAAGGTTGAGATTCAAGAGTGTGACCATGTCGTCCTCAAAAAAGAACTGTCTGACACAGAGAAACAAAAATTTAAAGAAAAAAAAAAGAGCTCAGCAGAAGGTACAGAGATAAACACAAACATTTTCATGGCTTTAATATAATGCAAACTAATTTCTCTCAAGCTTACGTCCAAAAGGCATGTGCTGTATTCACAACAGTCAGAAGAATGAGGAAACCACGGGAGACCCAGCTGGCTGCATGCCTGGCCCTGCTGAATGCCTACGTACCAGGCTCATATCTCTTGGAGTCTCAGTGCCTGGACTTCCTGAATCAGAAAGACTCCAGCCCTGGAGACCTTTCACTGGAGGAGAGGATGGAGCACTTCAGCCATCTCATCATCACCTTCCCTCCAGACATAAATTATGAAAGAAACGTTCGCATGGCTCACCCCATGATAGCACAGCAGTGTACTGAATTGATGGCTGAGGCAGGTGTGACCCGAAGTGACACAGCAAGACACTTCTTGAATTGTTTGTGCAGGGATGAGGTTTCTCCATGTTTGCTTGGTTTTGCCAAAGACATGCTAACCAAAAGGGAAATGAAAAAAGAAGAGAATCAAGAGAACCTAATGAAAAGAAAGGAGGGACATAGGGGACCAAAGAGAAGAGAGGAGGACCAAGAAAAGTTTTCTAGATTGATTCTAGATATTCAGAAGATGGAGGACAGTGTCCAGAGTGCATCTGTTTTAAAGGTTGCATCAAAGATATTTGTTCAAAATCCTTTTTTTCCTCAGGCACTTGCTCGTTTTTATTCCTTAGAACTAAAAAACTACAATAGGGCAGAAATGTGGGCCAAGAGGGCAAAAGAAAGAGATCCCAAAAATTCATTCATTGCTGACACACTGGGGCAAGTTTATAAGCACCATCTGAACAGCAAAGCTTCGTCTGCCACTCCAAGAGAAATTTTGCGACTTGCCACAAGAGCCATTGAAGCTTTCAAAGATGAAGAAAGACTTGCTGAAAATCAACAGGGGTTAGACATGCAAGAAGATGGCATGACCAAAGTCTCAAATATTTTTAACAACAGAGGACTGTTTGGTTACCTGCAGGTTGCCAACATTGTTTTTGAGTCACTTGTGAATTGCAACAAAGACTGGAGAAAGGTTCTCACAAAGAATGTGTCCCTGGGCTCCGTCCTGAAATCTCTTGGAGACAACAAACTCTGGAAATTCAATGCTCTAATAAACAGCTTCAGAGATGAGGTGGAGAGAAAATGTGCATTTTTTGACACCTATCTAACTTACTCGAAGCCTGGCATGAAAAAAGATGACCCACCATACATTTGGAGAGACGTATCAAACTGCTACCAGAATTATGTTGGAGACTCACCACCCAAACATTTAAAACAAAACATTGATAAACTCTTCCAGTGCCTTAAAGAAAAAAGGGCTGTCACTTTCCCTGGACTACTCTCATGTCTTGACAGAAAATACACTGTATCACAGTTTAAAGAGATAACTACATGGTGGGGAGAAATCTATTTGAGCAAACAGTGCAGTGACTATGCCGTCCTCAACTACATCCTTGCAAAAATCATGTTACATAATATAGGAGAGGCCTTTCCCGACGCTTTAATCAGAAGGATTTTGATAAAGAAAATGCCACTGAACGCCACAGAACCCCCTGAGCTTCACATGCTAGCTGCCCTCATGTTTTGGCCAAAGGACAAGGAATCCATTCAGCAAATGCACTGCTCCTATGAGCATGCATATAAGAAGCATTTTCGATCAAGGTACCTTCGCCCCCTGTTTTTTCTTGGAAAAGGTAAAGGTCTGAGCAGAATCATTCACAAGAGCATCCTTGATGACATATTTTGTGAGGGGAATGAGGACAGAAAACAAGACTTGAACAAAAACTGGAGCAAGATATTCAAACATCTCAGGATCCAAGAACGTCTTCTCAAAGTTCATGGAGTGGTCCGAAACTACAAAGTCTATGCAACTTTTGGGGACACAGAGATTGAGGTGGATGCCGACCTGCGAGACAGCCTCTGGAAATCAGGTCAAGTTTCCTTTTACCTTGGATTCACCATCAGAGGTCCTGTAGCCTTTGACATCCAGGAAAAACCTTCCAAACCCACTGAAGAGGGTAAGAAAGTTAACTTTTCTCTTATACCTTAACAATTATTAAATACTTAAGTGACTTAGAATTCAAAAAATTGTTATAGATTGCATTAAAAGATTGCATTCATTATCTTTTCTCTGATTTATTACACCACGAAGAGTGGCAGGAAAGATCAGAGAAAGGAAAAAAGGGCATTAGTTACACATGACAAGGTCATTATCCAAATTCAACCTCAGTTTCCCAAGTATATGGTGTGTATCTTATCACACTGAGTCACAAGCATCCCCAAATAAATGGTAACAGAATGGAAGCACTGTGTTCTGTAGCCAGCTCTAATCCTAACTCTTAATTAAATTTTACTAACCCTGTTCTCCGATAAAGTCAGAACGTGTGTGTATTTACAAGACAACAACATATTTTGAGCAGTGGGTTCAATTTCCAGGGCCATTTTTTTTTTTCATTCCAGTCCGCCACTGACAATACCCTTGGTGTTTTTGTGTGAGCTATGTCATAATAAAAAATATAAATAACTTGTAGTTACCTGATAGTTTCTGTATTTTTATGTTATTATTCTATTGTTCCCTTTCACGAGCCATTGTTTTTTTTTTTTTTTTTTAGATTTGCTTAGACAGTTGAAAGTGGAGAGACACAGGACAGACTGGGAGAGAGAGAGGGATGACATGCGACAATGGCCCCAGGCTGGACCCGAACACAGGAAGCCTCACCCACATGGTACGCGCCCCAGACCATCAAGCCACCAGGAAGCACCTGACGAGCCTTTGTTACTTAAAAGCTTGTCTGTACTTTGTCCGTAATAGCAGCACTGTAATCTGAAGTGCTACCACTGTTTCTCAAGTTAGACTTGACTCAGCTATATACCATATAATATATTGCTCTCATATTGAAGCAGTGCTATGTAACAAGTGTAGTGCTATACCAGTAAAATATATGCAATGTTACCATATGTTACCACGTTAAAATAAATGATTTAATATTTCATGAATAACATTTTTTGTTAATTTGCCAATATGTCTTAACAAGGGCCTTCAAGAAGCTGTACCTCTTGTGGCGGTGTTATGGTAAGGTATTTTGTTTGTTTTGTTTTTAATTTTGCAAAATGGGTGATCCAGCAACAACAACTCCACTGATTATCAAAAATATATTGTCTTCTGACACAGGACTCCAGTGACTGGACTGAAGTTGAACCTAAAGTCACCAGAGCGAATGGGGTCCTAACCTATAGGTAAAAATAACATCTTCAGTACTATATCACAACACAAAGAAATCATGGAAAATGAACAGCTATGGATCTTGCTTATTTTCTCACAGATAGAAAACAGATACATTGAGTTTATTTCTGTCAGTGCTGTACTGGATTTGGGGGAAGTTGCATTTTGTGCCAAATTAAAACAAGGCAGATTTTGTTTCAGTTCACAATTTACTCCTGTGTGTCCCTTAATACAGTATTTCAGTGCATAGGAGACCCAAACTAATTTATTTTCCCTTTCACAATCTTAGCCTACAGTCTAAAGCAGGTCGTTTCAAATGCAGTGTGTCTGGCCTGCGTTGGGTTTGTCAGAAAAATGTCAGCATCAAGTACCAGTTTACCTCTTGGGAGAAACACATGGAGAGGCTGGAATGCATGAATTACACACCAGGGGGCCCCCTACTGGACATCACAGTCATTGCTGGAAAGTTAGATGAAGTGCATCTGCCACACTGGATCTGTTTAGGTAAGTGGACATATAATGAAAAAGACAAAAAATTAAATTTATGTTTTACAGCATGTGTATAAATAGGCTACATTAATGCAACCTTTTTCTTCTCACTAAATTTGTGCACTTGTGTCTTGTGCAGATCACAACCCCACACTTTCAGCCAAGTTGGCAGTTCTACACTTAGATACCGATGGAGATTTTGTGGAACCAGTGTCTGAGGTCACACCATTCCACGTCAAGATAATCCAGCCAGCCTTCTCTCCAAGGGGGGTCCTGATGAGAGCTGGATTTCCAGTGAAAGTGCACTGCAACGTCTTAATTTATAAGACCAACACAGCACCTCTCACACTACATGTTTATCTGATCCCACATGATCCTGCTCTGCAACAGGTTATTTAAATTGTATTTAATTATTTAATTATTGTTCAATTGTTCAATAGTAATCGATATAAACCTTAAGATACAAAAACAAATGTATCTGGGCAAATACCTAGATCCTTCATACTACATTATCTTCAAAAAACACCAAAACCATACTGTTTAATTATGAAGGTACTTCAAAACACAGGCAATAATGTTGTCTACTATAAGCTTAAAGCACCTTTAGGCTAAAAATGGCCCATTTTTTTTTCACAGGCAATGGAGCAGAAGGAAATATCCTATGGATACAAAGTAATACGAAAGCCAAACCCAGACGAGTCGCTTCAGATGAAGGATCATTTCATCCTCACAACAGACACGGACACTGCAGAAATCTGCCCTGATGTACGGTTTTAACTGTCTTTAACTATCCAACCTGACTGCTAGCCAACAGCTAGCAGTCATGGCCGTAGCCAATCCCAAATTTTGCTGAGGACAAAATCCTAATTGAAGCAGGAGGTCTGGGGGTCCTGCCCCAGAAAAATGTTTTCTGAGAAGTGTTTTCCTGCAATTACACATATCTTTCCACTGTGATTGAGCACGGCAACAAGTCTAACCGCTTCCCTTTCCCTTAATATTTCCTCCACAGCAATTAAAGCTCAGATATGAAAGCAACACGCCAAATTTCTTTGAGGTGTTCATTAAAAATGCACACACCGACTTCAGGCTCACACTAGAAAGTGCAGAGCAGAAGAAGAAGGAGAGGCACGTTGTATGGACCTGTACGATTCGAGAAGGTCAGACGTTAAACAATTCTACAAGAATTTTTCTACAATACCTATGTATCACCTTAATATTATTTAGCTAAACATTGTTAGTGAAGCAGATGTGCATTGTGAATGTACTCAAAATAAAAGCACTAAATCAGCTAAATAAGCATTTTATACTGCATTTTATTCCAGATGAATACCAAAAGGAAAACAATGGCCAGAGACAAGGTAAGAAAATACACTGAATACGAGTATTTAGAAGAGTTACATTGTACCTTGATTCATAACATGATGTCACATGTAGATCAAAGTTTCAGACTAACAGATATTGACCCAATGCAAACCCTCTGCTTATAAACTTCAGAGATATCTCAGTTCATTTTTTACATAATTTTAGCCTGCCATTATCATTACAACTTGCATTACCGTATTCAGTTTTGTATTGTTTTCATTGCTTCCATTTTCCATGAATGCCTCAGACGAGCATTTTGTGGATCGCCATCGGACAGCTCTGATTGATAGAGTGACCAATCCGGCACCCATCTTGGACAGGCTCAAGGATCGGGAGTTAATCTCAGATGAGAGCTGTGATGCTGCGAGAGCTAAAACAACCTCACAAGACCAGATGAGGGCCATTTTCAAGTTCCTAAGGTCAGCAGGCACGAAAGGCAAAGATGCTCTCTATGAAATCCTGAAGAAGAAGTACAAGATTCTCATCTCTGAGCTTGAGGATCTGGACAGACGGAGGAGCATTAATCAAGAGTAGCTCTGGACTCTGCCAGTGTCGGCTGGATATTCGTCTCAATGAGATGGCAAAAAGCAGGACTTGTGGGGAAATTTCACGACAACATTGAGGAGGCCTAATAATATTTTTACTTAAAGGCCGTTAAGACTTTTTCGAATCTTTTGCATAGCATATAGGCATATTGCCTACAGATGATTCCACTGGAAGATTTTAACCTTTTTTTTTTTAACATTTAGCATTTTTTTACATTTTCTCTTACCAAATTTATGTTGAATATAAGAAGTTCAGTCCAAGCAACATGTCAAGATGCATGTGTAATTTGTAATCTCACTAAACTATTTTCTTTCTTCTTTTTTTTTTTTTTACATTAAAAGGTAACCAATGTTATATTACTGAGCAGTAGTTTTAACACTGAGCAAGGTGGGTCAAGCAAACCCAATGCAACTGTACAGGAAAACACACACTTCTCAAATATGACCAATTTTTAAAGTGCATTATTACAAATGCACAGGTTCTGTGGTTGAATGTGGTTTAAAAGTTATGAGACAGGCCTAAAGCTGTTAAGTGTGTGTGGCAGAATCATTTTATCTTTAAATGTATAATTATTCCTTATCTAAGAAAAATCTGAAAATGTAAAAGTGCTTCTCAACCATACTTGAGAAAGAGCATATGACAAGTTCTCTGGTTGAAATGTGTTTCTTTCTTCTTTCTAGTTTTTTGTACAACTGAGAAATGGATGACTATAGATTCATATGATTAACATGATGAAATGTTTTTGTTGGTATTTACAATCCAAAGCCCAATACGGTACCTACAACTAAGAAGCTAGACCAGAACAATATGAGTTGTGGAGTTATACAAGTAGATTACAGTTTTGAAATAAAATGTGTCAATTATTTTGATCCTGACTCACTGGGTTTGTCCTGCATTGATTAAATCCTCCATTTTATCTTGTCTTTTTGATACATCCAGTTAGCAGCATAGAGTATATGCAGGTATATATACAGTACATCCATGTCCTTTTCTACACATTTGGACTTATAGTTTTATTGAAAAGTGTAGGAAGGTGGGGTCAGGACACACCCACCTTCCCTCAGTAGTATTTACGTCCTAAACAACCACTTCCCCATTGCTTCAAGGGACGGAGGCAGCAGCAACATGACAGTTAAAGTTTGAATCCCCTGGTTCAACTTAGAGAATCGGAGCAGATCAAGAATATTTAGTAACCATCTAAACAAAACGAGTAACTAAAACTATTAAATATGTGTAAGTCGACTGCTTTACACTCCATTCAGCAATCACTGTTGAGAAGCCTATGAGCAAGGCACTAAACCTTCAGAGGAAGCTGTATAGCAGAAAACTGGTGGTGGTATTTGACGGCTAAAATATGCAAATATGTAAAACTGTAAGAATTACTGGAAAAGGGCATGCATGCTCAGCAAAGCTTCCCTGGATAAAGAAAAATGTAAATCACTGCCCCAGTATCATAATCAAACTAAAGGCAGACTAATAAAACGCAACACTTATTCATTCAACTTTTAAAATTCTGTACCTGAATTTCATCTGAATCATTTTCATCAGACAAATGGGCACCCAAGGGCATTTTCTCCACCAAACAATGTGGGAAGGAAAAAAATACTTTTCAGTTTCCCTTATAGATGCCATTTAGGAAATACTGCTGTCCATAAAGCCTCACAGTACCAAGAGTGTACACATTTTGAGTGTTGTCATGTTTTACTCATTGAGCAACAGCGTAAATGACTCATCAGCATTGTTAGCACTTTTCATTGAGACCAAGGGGCACAGCTAGCTGCCAGATTACAGTAAGTACCTTGCGAGGAAAGAAAAATAAACCTTTCCTCTACCATGGGTCAATGGTTCTCAATCTGTGTCAAACAGATGTGATCCTACAGTGTAGTGAAGAGAGACAGGAAAGCTTGGGGTGGAGAAAGGGGAATGACGTGACAACCGTCCTGGGTCAGATTCAACCGCAGGACGTCGCGTTTACATGGTACACGCCTTAGCCTGCATGTTCCACCAGCAACATGTTAAAAATGACATCATAACTGAGGTTAATATCTACATAAGAATAATTTAATGGGACGTTTGTTACAATCTCTCCCTTATTTTACTCAACTCTGCAGCATAATCATATACATTATACAATATCCTACACATTTGGACTTCAATGTCTGCATACAGATATTGAATAACCTGCATGCTAGTGAGCAAATTACCACCTGAAATGTATTCTTAATATATATCCAATTCCAAGTGTGTGTTTGCGTAATTTGGTGAAAGGACATAAAAAATAAGAAAACATGCATCTATTGTTACTGGGATATAGTAAAAAATGCAAAATGTAATTCCAGAATTCCGGATGTTTTTAATATGAACAAATACAATTAATTTCAAAGCAAACAATCCAGATTTCATCACTTTCAGTAGCAATCAGCTGGGAAAAGGAAGGCCAAGAAAAAAAAAAGAAACAGAAACAGGTATTCCCTGCTAACGAGGTGTAAAATACATGTCACATATGGCTTTGGAAATCAGGAAGATCAAACTCTAGAATGTTACTAGTCCTAGTACTAGTACTAGTACTTCATCTGTGCGATGAGCCCCTCCAGCTCCGGACGAGCTTTGAACCGTGCCTGGTAATCAGCCTCAGTGTGCTAAGAGGAGGAGAGAGCAAAAGAGAGGGAGGTGAGAGGTAGAGGTGATTACTGAAAATATAAAACCCACAGTTACAAAAAACTAACTTTCACAGCTTCAAAATAAGTTTCTTCCTTCATTTAGCGGTCACATCTTCGGGGCTCCTGCACTTTACTGCTAATCGTCAGTTTTCACAAACGTTCACAGACTATTCTATGGTAGAGCACGATATCCAAGACAAACATTGTCTCTGGTCAAATGGTATTTTCTTTGAATGTACCAGATCTTGTGTTGGCTTTAGTTTGGGTTCTTAGTCCTTCGAAGGAACTAGATTGACCAGCAACCAAACTCAACATAAGACACATGACAAGTTGAAACAAAAACAATATGTGTACATTTCTATGCCATTTCCAAAACCATTTGAATACGTCTCATTTTCCACAACTTTTCCCAGGCCTGGAAAACTATTTTCAAACACAACAACTTTTACTGGTTTTCCATTACTGTGACAGCATGGTTCAATACCACCACCTAATACCTGGTGCAAATCCTCTTGTTTCCATCTGAACGAAGGAACAAGCCCAGACATACATACTCACCTCCTTTGCAGAAAGCTGAACTCCCTCGGGTTGATTCTTCAAAAGAACGTCCATGAAGATGGGACACAATGTGGCGTTCAAATTGCTGAGCTATCATAGATAAAATTAGACAGACAGATAGATGGAAAGATAACACTGTTGAGCGTTCATGTCTGGAAAATGCTTAGTGCTGAATGATGAAATGTTGCTGCTTTTTAAGCTTGTTGCCTGCTTTGTATGATTGCTGTCCTATTCTGATGTCCTGTCTTTTAACCTGTTATTACCGGCTCTTTCCATCATGCTCAAGGACTGCTGTTGAACACTAGCCAGGTGGCTAACACTGGCACATTTACAGTAACGTTGATGTGCATTGTCCCTGTAAAAATACATTTGTAAATAAAAACTCAGTATACAGTAACTGAGGTAGGAGCCTAAGAGAAGAGAAGACACTCCTGCGTAAAGTGCAAAGCTCACACTAGGACAAGTGACAATAGTAACGGATAACTCAATTTTACCTGGACAATTCGCTCGTGAGTCTTAAGGACGGCGTCAACATACATCTTGGTGCCTTGTTCTTGCATTAGCATGACCTCCGTGCTTTTGGTTGGCAAAGCATAGCTGCGTGTGAAGAGGAGCGTTAAAATGGCATGTAAGATTTTCTCTGTCGGTTCAAAGCATCTGAATTATGTATCCAGCTGTATCGAGAAACTATGAACCAGACCAAAAGTTTAAATTTACATTTTTTTGTCTACTTTTTGCTACAGTTTGACCCCATACAATGTCCTGCATGTTTGCAGTTGTTTTAGATAGATTAGATTAGTGATTTTCAGTTAAAAAATCTCTCCAGAGTAGAAGAGATCAAAAGTAGACCTTATGCTCAAAAAGATTTCCTGCTGTAATTTCACTGTGTTTACATGTGAAGGGCTTTCAATTTTTTGTTTACCACAGTTGGGCTAAATTCACTTTCACAAGTGGATTTCCTTCGAAATTCCAATAATTAGAAACTTTCATCATACAAGAGGTTCTTAGATCCAATCTTTAATAAAATAAATGATAAAGTATAGTCTTTCATTAGTGGATGGACAATCTTAGTTTATATATTGAGTTGACTGAATTGAAAGTGAATGAATGTTTACAAGGAAGCAACTTCTAGGCTTCAGGTTGGTTCATGTTGCCTCAAAAAGGTTGTTTTGGATATAATAAGATTTTAGTTCTGAGTAGCACTTTGTCTTGTTTCTTTGTCACTTCATACAGTGCCACATTAACACATTCCTTGTACATGTCTTGGCAAATAAATTAATTCAGATTCTGAATAAAGACTGTCACTTTTTTTTGTGTGTGTCCTTCCTTCTTCCAATGTGTGAATGTATATATATGTATTTGTACAATTTGTACTGTTTTCCTTGTTAAATTTTTGCTTTTATGTGAAGCACATTGAGTTTCCCTGTGTAGGAAATGTGCTATACAAATACAATTGTACTTTGTTAACTTTTTCCAAGTGCAACCAATAGGAGACGACTACATAGTAAATACCATATTATACTGAATCACTTTACCAATTAGTTAAATGGAATACATCATTGATTTAAGGATGGTTGCATGGAATAGAAATTAGTGGAATACAATGTACAGAAGTCAGAAGTCAAATTTCTTTATTAATAGATCCCCCTCTCAATTTCAAATGTTCGGGACACATCACTGATTTTAATCACACTGGAAAACTGCTAAGAAATGACAGTTAAACAGCGTGTTTAATAGTATGTTTAGGATGTCTCCAGCTGTAATGAATGTCTCCAACTTTTGTTTACATTTCACAAAGTGTCATCAGCCCCTTTCTTTGTGCATTAAATATGACACCACTGAAAATGGCAGAAAGCTCGATTCTGTAGTCACGTGTTTTTAGGTTCCCTCACCTGTCCGCCACTTTGATGCCCAGCCGGTTGCAGAGGTTGTGGATGTACTGGGAGTAATGCTCCACCACTGTCATGTCGTAACCCGACACCTTAACGTTCAGGGTCCCGTACTCCGTGTCCGTCGCTGCTGTGATCCGTTTCATCTGATGCTTGTCTTTCTTTTTCTTGGGCTAAAAAAAAAAAAAAAGGTAGGAGACACTGAAGTTTCAAGACGGCTCGCAACAGTGGTGTGCAATGTGAACAATAATAGTAGCATTTGTGCAGCACTTGTCTGGATTAGATGTAGGGCAGACTTACACTGCTGGCTCAATTAGCTGAGTGTTAAGGGCTAAGGGTTAATATATGAGGCAATTTTTGGAGTAATGTAGGTGGTGAACTATCCCAGCAACAGGCAGCAAGGTGAGACACAGAATTGTAAATCTGTTCATGTTTCCTGGTTGCCTCAGTGTGTTTTTAAAATAACACACTGAGGCAACCCCTTAGGCACTGTTGCCCAAAAGAGCTGCTGAAAAAGTTACTCTGTGTATCACTGCCTTAGCTGAGATCTTGTGGTTCCCAGTGTGAACCGCAGCGTAAACATATCACCCTTATTTGAAACCACACACCAGCTAAGATACGAGAATTACTGTATCTGATTTGCATGCTTTTTGACAGCGGACGCTACATTTACAAATCTTAAAGGGTGCCTTAAGTGAGAACGCTGAGTTGATATTTGTTCGAATTAGCAAAGGTTATCTTTATAAGAAGACAATAATTTATGAAGGGTTATGTTATGAGAGCCTAACAGGGATACTGTCTGACGACTCTACAATTGCATTCTCAAAAACTATTCCACCTAGCTTGGACTCACACTTGCAGCTCAATAAGAGGATCTCAGGATTTGCCACAGAAATCACTGATGCGTGTTATTCCAACAACAATATAAACGCAAACCACTGAAGAGTCTTACCACGTCTTTAGGTAATAGATGCCTCCACCTCCCGATCCCATGGGTTGGCATTGTTCTGTATTGTCTTTCATTTACAGGAGCCACGCCTCCTGAAGGGAAACAACCATCCAGTGAAACACAGTAATGCATGTAAACCATAGACTGTAAATAAAGACGTAAACACATGCTACAGATCTGCGTATTTGCACAGCACAGTTAATAGACTAGTGTTGTTACGGTCTGTTTTTATGTCTGTCAGTATGGCAAAGTTATCTATTTTCACGATTTTACTGTCTGTTGATAGCAATGAGAGACAAATATTTTACAAGCAGAGGGCAAGTATATTCCTTTTTGGCCTGTTCTGTCCTGTTCTGTCAGCATGCGTTTATACGGCCGAGTACATCTGTTAGCTACATAAGCTGTTTAACACTGCAGGGTAGAATCCCTATTGGAGCTTGGAATAAAGTTTTACACATACAACTCACACTAGGCAAGAATATTATCACAGTAAATATTCATACTAGTCTTTAAATCCTTACCATAAAGAGGATGCTGGATAGATGCTGTGGCCCTTTAAAAACAACAGTAGAAGTATTAGACAAAAAAAGGTGCATCCCATAAAGGTCTCTTAAGGTTCTACTGTCTTTAAGTATGATGACACTTGTAACTTAGTTTTTATTCAAGGCGATTTTTAAAAAAGGATGCTTCTTTAAATGGGATTGTATGGTTCTTCGTCTGAAGGATTGCAATAATAACACCCTTAAAGAAAACACCTTAAGTAAACCAATATAACACTTGAGAATTAGAAATCAAAAGCTTACCGGTGCAAAAATGCTGCTGCTTGATTCAACACAAACGAATGTTGTGCAAAGGAAATCTGCAGCTGGACAAAATAAGATAAACGTTATCTATCCTGTTTACAACAACATTAAGTGTCAAATTCAATCTTCTTCAATATGGCACAATACTTGTTTTGACTATGGTTCAGCTTATCTGGTGGCCAATTATTATGGACAGCACTGCGGTATTGGTCTTTTATTAAATATTGCAGTGTTGTCCACTGCCAATATGATGGAGTTCCTCATTGACCACAGCTTCATAAAAACAACTCTGTAAAACATGCAATGATGAATTTTATTTTCTTTGCACATTGTATTTATTCACTTAATTGTTCAATTCTGCTTTTATGTAGATTAATTCTTCATTTAAAGACCTAATGTATCCCAGCTTCCCCTACCACTGAGGGGTTTAGTGTCACTTGATGGTGTAAAATGCTGTTTCAGAGACTTTTCACCTTCAAAATAAAAGTCTGGGGAACACACGGAATAGTTGTAGGCTATTCTTTTGGCATGAAAACGGTCACATTTAAAGATACTGAATAACGGCAAAAAGAAAAAATATCGGTTATGGGTGAGTTATGTCTGAAAATATTAGTATTGGTTAAAACATTTTTCAAAAAAACGATGTTGGTCGAACCCTAACCCTAACCCAACCACACGCACGCACGCACGCACACACATACATACACACACACACACACACACACACACACACACACACACACACACACACAACCTTACAAGTGTATGACACAGGCACTTACAAGGTTCAACCTGGCTTATAAATTTACATCGTTTACAAGCTAGCGTTAGCTTTAACTTGCAAAACTACAATATAACCGTTGGTTCTGTCAGTTAAATTGACATAATCGCTCCTATATGACCTTCTCTGTCAACACCGTAAACCTTTACCGTTAGAGAAAACATAAATAACGTTACCTTTCGAATGACAGGATTCATCGTTTAACCGCTGTCTATCCGTACAGTAACGGAAAGAAACAATTGACGTTTTCAATAGGATTCAGTTACATCTACCTAGCATGAAAACCTCCATTAAACATGCATTGCTAGCGATTGCTAGCAAGCCTTGTCGAAACTAGTCCGTCATCATTTTTTGTCCGTCGTTTGAACAGGGCAGAACAATGGTTCCGGGACATGAGTCGCATCGCATTAGGCACTCAGATTCGCTTAAGGATTATTTGTTTTCAATTTCACGTCTTTTATTAATCTATTATAGTAACTGATACAGAAAACAAGAATTGCACGATGTCTTTGTTTTATCGTCTAATTGGTTATAATTGTGATTAATTACATGGGGTGTCAGTTACTATTGCTATGTCAAGGAAAGTCCAAATCTGATTTCCTAGTGTTAACATTATAATGGCAAAAATAATTTACCATGCAAGTAATAATCTCCAGAAATTATTTGGAGGCCATAACTAAAAAATATCTCTGTATTCAGTATTGTTGTTCTGCTAAAACTGAGTTTGACTGTGCAGGAAAGTTTGCTGACCAAGCTACTACTTTTGACGTTTAATATATTTTTAATAACATAGGCTGGCAAAGTGATAATGCCTTGTAATCAGTCATTGCCCCCTTGGCCCAGAAATGTAATAGAAAAAAGTGGGTTTTGATTTTTTTTGAGTCAAATAGTATCTTAGGGTTTAATGAGTTCATACTCCTGATTTGTTGGTTCCACGTTCTGAAAAGTGTGCATGTATGCTTGAAAGATTTAAGGAAAGTATTTAAATTGTGGAAATAAGGAGAGGCAGGCATAACTGGAGTGCTGACTAAAATTTTGCCATCTCTGCCTCCAAGTAGACTCTTGCTTACTTATTTTCAACCATTTTTTCCCCTCTGCCCGACTTCAGGCTGAGCATAACTGGAGTTAAGTCATGTAAACCTGTGACTTTTTTTTTCATATTTGAAGAGTGTGATCAAGGACAACCGGACAACTGCACATTTCAACAGGCTTTATTAGGGAGTTTGCTTAAAATTTCACTTTGGCCCCTCTCAAAATCACTCGTATCAAAATAAAAACTAACTTTTAACATTCAAACATTTTAAGCCCAACACCATAGCATATTTTCGTAATAAAGTGCAAAACCCCTCCTCACCTGAAACTGATATTTACAGAATATTGTAATAACTGTGCATAGAAACATTTCAGACATTTTTTTTAAACAATGCATTCAGTGTACTTTAAGCACAAATATGAAAAGCAATTTCATTTTCCTGTCGCCTATGTAAACATATTAACATACTGAGAACACATTGCAATGCCTTTTTTTTCCTTTCTTTTTTTTTTTTTTTTTAAACTATCATGCCAATGCAAACTGACTTTTCGAACGCACACATACACACACACACCCTTATTCTTTGGTTTGCAATATGCAACTTTGGCGTAGATTAAATTATCTACTTACCCCACACACACACACACACACACACACACACACACACACACACACACGACTCGCTTCAAGTGGACCATTACTAAAGTCATGAATATTTGCTGCAAGGAGCCAGACCATTAAATGCTTCTCCTTCAGGTCAAATATCTAGGCAAGACCCTGTATGTGTCCTGTTTCAAAGAGTATTAACAGGCTTCCTATGGCGATGGAGAACTGGAAAAAACTAAGAATTTTTTTTCCATGCCTGGAAAGGTTTAAGGAAAATGATTACAGAAGTCTTGAATACATTCATTTTTCAATGCCCTGAAAATTATTACATGGTTATTAAATTTTTTTTCCGTTTGCTCAAGTCACCTTTCTGCCTAGCACCTGTTTCTGCATCACAAGTTTCAATGTGACGAGCATGTTATTATAAATATCTTGGAAGATCAAAGAATTAAGTGTGAGCGATATAGCTGGTTCTGTGTAGAACAGGTGACACACTTCTCAAAACAGATGAACCCCACCCAATCTGGCATCCAAGGCAATTTTCTCCACAGATTTTGTAAGTAGAGGGCTGTAACAAGTGTAAAGTGGTCCTTCAGAAATCCTACTAGCCCCTTTATTCTCACACCTTAAAGTTAAATTTGGAAGAAAGCGGTAAAAAAAAAAAGAAACAAAAAGAAACAAAGCTTTGCTCGGATTTTGCGGGATTACACATCAGGCGAGTGTGTTACCAACATGCAGAAGCTTTCGCCAAATCCAGCTTGAAGTGTTGAAGTGAGTCCCTCTGAAAACAAAATGCCCGCCGTCTGGCCACACCGCTTCATCAAATACATTCACATTCTTGTGGGCGTACAGCAAATGTCTTCTAATATAAAAAAGCACCTTAATACAGTTAAGCAGGATGCAACACAGGGGTTTAGCAGGAGACTGACGTTGGCAGGCGCTCGGTGCAAAATGATTGTTTTGAATCCAGCTCGATCAAAGCTCCATTATTGTCCGGTAGGTCGTCTCAACTAAGAGGGTTTGAGGCAAAAACTCGGCAGCTGCTCTTGTCCTTAACTTAATATGTGGCATTCCAAGAGAAGATGGGTGTGACTGTAAGTTGAGATCAATGCAACAGATGTCAAACACTAATAACGAAGGTTTGATCGAAATCTGTTGCACACAAATATCTCAAAACACAAGGAGATGACTCACAGCCGAGGATTAAGTTCAAAGTGCTCAGACGGGCGTAAAAAGAATCACACAAACCATGTCCTTAATCAAACACCTCTCTCCTCATCATCGTCCCCTTCTTCATCTTCATCCTCCTCCTCCTCTTCATCTTCATCCTCCTCCTCGCCCTCTTCCTCCTCCCCCTCCGGGCTGTAGACGTCGTCAGCCGACTCGCTCTGGTCATGTCCCTCCTCTTCCTCCTCCTCCTCCTCGCCCTCACTCCTCATCTCCTCCTCCTCCTCGCTGCTGTCATCCAGATCGTCTTCGTCTTCCTCCTCCTCCTCCGCAGCCTCTTCCTCATTCTCCTCCTGCTCTTCCTCCTCCTCCTCAGGCTCTGGAAAATGACCTGATGGGTAGCCAGAATACACAAACCGATACAATTTCACCTTTATTATCCAATCCCAGACTTGCCTTTATGTACAGATTCCAACGCCTTCTTGTCCAACCTGACAACGTTCCCCAAAATATCTGTAGGCTTCCAAATGTGAATATGTGCAATTCCCAGATCAACAGATATATTGGGGAACATATAAATGTCGCAAATGTAATCTACACTAATGCAGTGGTGCTACTTTTTTCTAATAAACAGGCAGAGAGATGCTGCAGTAGATGTATTTTTTGTCGACTACAGCCCTATTCAGACAGAATTAGTTTTCAGGACAATATGCATACAGTAACTTAACACAGGAGACCTGTAATGTTAACGGCCAGTTTGCACAAGATAAGAGCTCTCTGTAATCCAAAAAGACAGATGGGAGTGTCAACTCCATTTACGCACTGTCATCACACCAAAAGTGTACCGTCCACAAATTCGCCAACATTCTCTGCGATGTCAATTCAGACAATTCAGACTAGTTTTCAGGCCAGAATCTTTACTGGTGCAGGGGCGCGAGTGTTGTTGTGTTGAATGGACGTGTTTTAACTGCTTTTTGGATTACAACTGTTGGAGATTACCTGGAGGTATGAACGCTCTGCAGTGAAGTAACTGATGATTTTCAACACAATCAATCGTCATGATGGCAAAAACTAGGAAAATCAGGCCCAGGTTGAAAATATTAAGAAAAAAATGTTTGCACATCAAAAACAGCTTAGGCGCACGTGCATTGGAGCAGGATCAAATCAAACTCGATGAAGATCCCACAATCTCTTCATGCTCAACAACACAGAAATATATCTACAATATCATGCATCTGTGATACTCGAAAGAAAAAAAATCAGTGAACAAATTTATGGGGTGATGAGCAAAAGCAGAGTGCAGGATATTCTTCATCGAGTCTGTTATGTACCTTTAGACCAAAACCATTCAATAAAGCTCTCAGAGATCACAGGACATGTAGCTGAATTGGAGTTTTGAACAAACTGGCACTTGATTACATTTCAAATTATTCATTTTCTGGGCCTGTATCCACCAAGACTGCTGAACTAGGATCAGTTCTGCCTTTGAGTTAGTTACTTTTTCAGTAGATAAGACTACATGAGCTACAAGGGCAAGAGACCGTCGATCAGGATAGGTGAATACTGGCCTTACTCGTGCTGTTTTTGACTGCATTTTGTTTTTTCTGTTGTTTTGTCTCTGACAACCAGGGGAAACCATACGACTGAGTGAGTGAGCGGCTGACTAAAGTGACTGACTTGACTGGGCAGGTGAACTGTGTGCATCAGAGATCAATGTAAAAAAACAAATTAAAACTCCTTACACAAGGAATCAATGGCAGCGATAACAGGAGAGTGCAGTTCCACTTTGAGGAATTTGATCATTTCCTCTTCCATCGTCGCTCCGAGAACGTCTGTCTCCATGTCGATGTATTCTGGGTAAAACATGGTTTTCCGTAGCTGCCTACGGCACCTAAAACACACACAAATATTAATATATGCCACATCAAGCGTGAAGTTTATTTTTTGCTGTATACACATACACAGGGTTGGAAACTAATTTTTTCAACCAGCAGCAACAGCAACACTAAAATTATTTTACCCTACATGAAGCTTTTTTACAATAGAAAAGAGCAAGGATGATCACCTGCCAAAGTGGCTGGTAAAGTAGGCAAAATTTACCAAGCCATAACAAAAAAATTATCAACATTTGGCTGATGTCAAATTCCCATCCTACACATGCAGGGTTTTAAATTAAGTATTTCTATTTTATCAGAACAATCTGCCATCAGTCTGACAGATACACATGCAGAAGCTCAGATAAATCCATGCACATACAGTACATCCTCCATTCATGGACAGGAAAATAAACAAATATCACACCAGTACTTACTGTTTTCCCGTTGTCTTGTACGCCTGAAAAGAAAGGACAGAAGCATGACTTAGACTGACCGTTTTTTCCACAGACATTATAAGGAACACCCAATCGCACTAGGCAAGGCGTATCAAGAAATTTAAATCAATGTATCTAAGCGGGGAAAAACACAACTCGGTAGGTAGAAACACATTCATATATCCGCGCCCCCAGGTGTGAGTGTGCGGTGTTTGCTTAATCCTTCCTCCCCCCGCAACTACTTCCCCAGTCTGTTGCTGTAAATAAGATTTGGTTCTTTATTGACTTGAATATACTGTATATCCCATGGTAAAGATTAGACAAGAGGTTGTGGAAAGTGATCAAATGATTTATAATCTGTCATTTGGAGGAATCTATTATAAAAAAAAATGTAATTGTGTAATATTGAATTTAAAAAAGATGGTTGTCACAATTATTGGCACCGTTTGTTACAAAGCTAAAGCTGTTCCTCCTATATTTATTATACGGCATATTGAAGTATCTGCTTCAATTCATAAGAACCTTACAAGATTTGTGGAAAATGCAAGGAGACCTGGGTTTGTTATCTCTTAGTCCTCATTTTGATCTACTTAAATACGACCAAGTCTAGTCTAGTTTATTTATATAGCCCTTTATCACAAGAAGTCTCAAAGCGCTTTACATACCATCGTATACATGTCATATATCACACTACATCAAATATGCATACTACATACAATATATATGTAGTAAACTTATATTCTAAGTTTATATAGTCAGAAACCTCAGATTGGGGTTTAAGGTTTGGCCTACCAGCTCCACAGTTCATAGCATGTGCATTTGTGTGTATTATTTGCAAAAGTAGGATTTGGAAGTCTGACCAAGTTTAGTTGGTTTAAAAGATAAACGGCTAGTGTGGCAACAGCATTCAGTGATGCGTCTCACCTCGATGAAGCGGAAAGGGTCGTTCTCCTGCATGAGGAGGCCCTCGATGCCGCAGCGGACCTCCTGCAGACGGGCCTGGTCCTGGCAGATCCTGGAGATGTTCTTCTGGATCGCCGGCCCGTTGGTGTCGCAGTGAATGCGCGTCCAGTCTCGCAGCCTGCAGATGAAGCCGTCCACTTTGACCTTCATCTCCTCGCCCAGTCTGGTCATGCACTGGTCAGAGTCCTCCATGAACTTCTGGATGAGGGGAGTGACGGGGAGAAAGAGAGAAAGACGAAGGACGCCATCAGGAGGACAGTGAGTTTATATTGGGGAGAGTACATGCACGTATACGAATACCTCTCTACTCTTATGTAACTACTCTTTGTGTTATTTAGGGTGAGCGCCTATGTATAAACCAGGCTTGGATGATGGAGGAAAAGTTAGCAAATGGACACAGATGGTAGGGCTGAAATCAATATCACGATAATCGTAAGGATTTTTTCCGATATCGATATACAGTACATAACGATATGGCTCACGTATGCAAAAAAATGTTAAATAAGCAGTGTGAGGTGTGATGTCAAACAAAACTAAAGGACATTTTCAAATAATATTCCTTGAAATGTTTCATACCTCATATTGTCTGACTTTTTACGTAAAATTTGCTTTGTCATCATCAATTTAGACAGCAGAACTGTGTATCACGATAACAAAATGTCATCGCATCATCACGATACGATTCCACTGAAAGATGATAAACGATAATATTGAATTATCGCCCGGCTCTACTCAATGGTAAATCCTGGTGATACCCATCCTCAAACTTTAACTTTAAGAACTAGAAATATGACATCAGAACTTAGGATGTAGGAGTATCGGTTGATAGGCAGAGCTGATTATTCAATAGTGTTTTAGAATTTTGGCCACACCTGTCAATCCGCTGTTGGACTTGAAATGTGAGCCATCTTACCCTGTTCTGTCTCTCCTTCTCCTTCTGCTCATGGAGTTTTTTCTCTGCCATGCTGTACTTCCTCTCAACCCTGTACAGCTGCTTATCCAGCGCGCCCTGGTGGACATGAGGAGGAAAGTGCTCAGCTGGAAGGATGTCAGAAAGGCTTTAAAAAGGTGCAATAAGTAAGATTTTAACTGTCCCAAAGAACATAATGTATCTGCGGGGTGTTGATCAATGTGACTCAACGATTACTTGGCCAGGTGCTGAGATTTATGGCTTTCAAAGCTCACTTTCCAGCCAGTACTCTGTTTTGGAACAAAAACTCCCCACTCATGAGAAATTCAAGACACCCCCAACCTCTTCTAACTCTCATTTTCAACTGCTCAATGATAGAAGATGGTGCCACAAGACAATTTCAGTTACAAAGGCAAAAAAAAAAAAACTCATTCCTCAAGCCAAAAAAAGCAAATGACAAAGCAGTATTATTATTCCAGTATTTCGCATTGTGACATTATCTCTTCACTAGATATTTCTCTTGGATCTCTGCTCTAATTAGCTAGCTTACTCGTTTCTATTGTGAAAATGTGACTTTACTGCGCCCATTACAGGACACCATAACCTGTGCCGGATATTCTTTATTTATTTAGCCTTTATTTTACCAGTAATTCCCATTGAAAATTCAAAATCTCTTTTCCAAGGGAGACCTGGGGATATGTGTGAATGTTGTTGCAGTTCCTTGGCCAGTAAAAGTCATCGATTACTTCATGCCCCTTTAAAAATGAGCTGTGACTGAAAATATATCGATTCCATATTATCGAATATTGGCCCAAGCCTACTGCTAACATAGTCAAAGAGGCCGGTGAGTTTTGTTAACCACCATCTTTGTGCCTTAGTGTTAAGGGGAACAACTAAAAAAACAAACAAAAATATTGTACAATGGTTTAGGCAAAAAAGGACACTCATTAAGACTTGTTAGTTTACTTTGCTTGACACCACTTATGAAAATGTTACATTCACAAGTTTGTTCATTGACTGTCCATAGCAATGAACTGGAAGCCTCTCATTTTCACACACCGTTGAGGAGAATGGAAGCTCAGGAAATGGGTTTCACTCCCTTAGAAAGACCACAAGGTCACATGACACATAGAGACAGACACACACACACACACACACACATAGCTGTAACAACTGACAATAGACTGGTCATTCATTAGTATTCCAGACTCATCACAGGACATTGTGTAAGCCAAACAATGCAAAGGTGGGTAAACCAACAGAATAGGTTGGGCTACAAAACGCAGAGTTCCTACACATTTTCTTTTTCAAAATACTTTTAAAATTCCTGAGCGCAATTTCTTAGCTAGATTTGAGGATTTTGTGTCCTAGTTTGATATGCTGTGTGCCAATAGCGGCTGAGTAATACTGAGTAAATGGCCGTCACTTTATAGCTAAGATTATTCCTCAAAGCAACAATTATCACTATGTGAGATGAAACTGGGGTATTGAGCTTCATAAACCCTGCATTCTGTATTGGGATATTTTCTCTTGCTTTTCCAGGCTTTTTGAGCAATTCACAAACTTTTCAAGATGTGGCAATTTTCAAAATTATTTCCCATCATTTTCCAGACTTCCCAGACTTGTGTAGGAACCCTGATTATTTTGCAGGCGTACCTTAAGATCCTTCATGGTGTTTTTCAGGGTCTTGATTGTGTGTCCCGAGTGTCCTCCTTCGATGGTACAGGCGTTGCACACGCACACCTTGTCGTCCATGCAGTAGTATCTGGAGTTAGACACACATCAAATTAGGATAACTTTCACACTTTAAGATAATCCATGCAGGAATATAGTACTCGCTAATGCAGTGATGCCCGAACGCAGTGAAAAAGCATTACCACCACTGCTTGAGAAAATATGGAATTAAAAGAACGGTATGATTTAGGTCAAATTTCCCTCTTAGAAGTCCAGTTGTCTACAGAACATGTTACAAGGATGAAGTATGCGAAGGAAATTGTTCTTAATTTTTTAGAATCAATCTGAGACTGAGAACTAAAATTACCCACAATCACCTCTGCTACCTACAATTACAGAAGAAACACTGAATTATCATAACAACCTGTGAGCTGCTGTCTATCAGCATATTTAGCATCAAGTCCTTATGGCATCCAGAGACGAAGAGTTTAATTCCAAAATGAGATACCCACTGTTTCAAAAAAGGATCAGTGTATGTGTGTGTGTGTGTGGGTCAGTTCCAGTGCCTGGTACCTGTATATCTCATCATGATCCGGGCACTTTCTCTTCCTGAAGTCGTCTAGCGGGTCCGTCAGCGGATGCTCGCGGAACGCCGGTAGTTCCAGGTGCGGCTTCACGTGCTCCTGGCACATCGACACCTCGCACTTCAGACACGTCTTGACGGCCATCATCGACGCAGCAGCGGCAGCCACAGCCGCCTGCGTTTCACCCTTTTCCCGCGAAACAGAGGCGACAGAGGGCCCTTCCCCAGCCGGGCCGCTGCCGGACGCCTCGGCCCCCACCGGCGGACAGTAGTCACAGGGAACGGAGAACGGGGTCCTGAACGGCTGCGGTGCCAGGGAGGAGGACAGCGGTTCTCTGGACGTCGAAGCCGCCCTGCCGCGGCGCCGGTAGTCCTCGGCGATATTGGCCAGCTTGAAGTTCTTCTGGAAGTTGGAGCCGCACCGGTGGCTGTCGCGGCACTCAGGGCAGCGGAAGCGACCGCGCTCCGCCTGCCGCTTGAGGCGGCGGAGGCAGGACATGCAGAAGTTGTGGCCGCAGGGAAGCAGGTGGGGGTCGCGGTACACGTCCAGGCACACCGGGCAGGTCAGCTCCTCCTGCAGGACGCTGGACTGCTCTGACTGGGCCGACGCCATCTTGGTGTCCAGGCTGCGAGGAAGCAGGGCTGGAGTGGTAAGATGGGAATGGGCACAAGAGGAAGACCGGGAGAAGTGATGAACGGAGAGACAGGCGGAAAGGGGTGGAGGAGGAGGAGAGGGAAAGGAGCTTGAATGCTCCCCGCGTTGAACTTTGTCCTTTGTAGTCCTGGATTAAGTCAGGTTGCTGAAACTGTGGGAGACAAATGAGAAAAGTGTTATGGAGAATTACTCTGGATTTCTATGATTTAACATAAAGAAATCCTATTCCAAAATGCTATAAAACATTACCTTCAGTTCATCATTTATATCTCTAAAATCTATTTAAGATTAAGCCTGTGAAAGCATTATCCTTTAAGTCAAGGCCTTAAGTTACCTACTAACCTTCAACAACTTAAAATCATATGCCATCCACCATTTTGTGTGAAACTTCTTTCCCCTTAATATCTCATTATCCACTTAACCTTAGGATGTGTCCCTTTGGAGCTAAACATTTCATATGTTGCTATTAGACTGATTCAAGTTTCCAGCTTCCCTTTACCTGTACACAGTTCAAGTAGGAGATAACTAAAGCATAGGACTTCTAACAATTTCCAAAACTAGGTCATTCTTTCTTTCTGTCCAGTTGAACACAGTTAAACAATTTCTGCTCTGATCAAAGGCTCATGTACTCATGATAACCCAGGTGTTTGACTAACTTGACCTCGCTCACAAACTTGCCGTACTTCTCGTCCACGTTGTTTACATTAAGGCAAGTGCTGAGTCAGAGTTAGTAGTGGCTTGAGGTCCTCCTTGAAATGTGTAAACTGATCTGAAAACAGTTCGTCTAAAATGACTGATGCATGGCTATCTCTACTACCAGTCCCAGTCCCTTTCAAAATAAGGTTTAACTACCTGTAGACTAACGTTAGGTGGCAGGGAGCTCATGTTCCTGTTTTCAGTGGACAGTCAGTTTAGCTCTTGAAAGTAAACCAATGATTTCTTTACTCGGTATGCCTGAAAATGTTCAACTTACTGGTGGAGATACACCGCCCACAATTAAGTATTACATCGTGTTTTCATGTCGAGATTGTTGATTGGACAGTATTACAGTTTAACGTTAAAGCTATCGCCGTTTAGCTTCACGCGATGGCTGATAGCTAATTATAACACGTGACATGCCAACAAATGCCCCCCTGGCTAAGTTGTTGAAATTGCTATGATGAGCTAAAATAAACAAATATGACTGAC
Source organism: Centroberyx gerrardi (assembly GCF_048128805.1). NCBI lineage: Eukaryota > Metazoa > Chordata > Actinopteri > Beryciformes > Berycidae > Centroberyx > Centroberyx gerrardi. Next base: position 6,785,568 of record NC_136019.1, on the reverse strand, counting down.
AGACTGGCTACTAACTCTGCTTACCTTAATAACGGGGTGTTGTAGCTGAAATACCTATTTCCCGAGCGGACCAAGCTCGCTGTATCAGACAGGCTAATAAAGCTTCAAATCTGATGCACCTGTCGTGCTGAAGCTAACGTTAACGTTACTATCAGTTAACGCTAGCTCTGCTGTGTCTGCTACAATGTCAGGAAACAGCCCGGCTCGGGTTTGTCGCTTACCTGTCTGTCTCTCTCTGGCACCTAGGGAATATTTCGATCACCAGGCGTTTGGTTTTTCATCTGGAGTTTTCGGCAATCGACACACAAACGGACGAGTCGACACCTGTGCGACAGACAGACAGCTAGCTGGGCAGGTTGATGCAGGGAAAATGCTGCATTCAGGTGCTGCTCGTAAGTTCCAACTCTGTAGCCCATGAAACATTTTTGCGACGAGAGCGTGTGCATTAAGCCAAACGGCAGATACAAACACAAACACAGCAATTTAGCAGGATAGATGATGCAAATGTTGTCCATGTCGTTACAACAGGAAGAGCCAATAACTTTATACTTTACACACAAAGTAGTCAACAGGTAGGTACCTGGGATTTTTTTTTTTTATTGTTTTTTTTTTTGCTCCATATCATAGTCTCACATCTCCTCGTCGCCTGCCATAGCATTTTTCTGAACTGTGCTCCTGATGTTTGTAAAGGAAACAAACAAAATTGACATATTTTGGTGGCTGATGTTTGATCTTAGAAATCATGCAGCACAGAGCTAATAATTGATGTTTTAATTAATTTATTAAAACATAAATGCGTGGCAACTTTAACAAGTTTAACAAAGAGTAAAATTAGAAATAGGCAGAAACACAAGTTATTCATGCCAAACAATAACATAGCCTACGCTAAAAAATGTAAATAAAAAACATCTTTTACCATCAGTTGCTGACACGGCTTTCCTTCTCTCTCTCTCTTTTCCTTCAAAACACGCGACCTAAACGTCACATCTCGGCACCTATATGGTCTCATAGAAAATTCCCAACTTACCAGTCGTACTTACCTCTTTAGTACCAATTATCAACTTGTAATGTTGATATTTCCGACAGCACATGAAGGCAACAAGCAGCCATACAGCATCTGACGTAATTTCAATGCGCTTATCTATGGTTTTCCCAGTCAGGTCATGGCTCGGTATTTAAAACGTCTTAAACTGGGGTTACATTACTGGGTTAAACCAGTTTCTTTGCTAAATGTCTCCTTGATGACACTTGGGAGTTCACTGTCAAGAACAAGAGTAAGAGAGGCAATTTTTTTTTTCTTTTTCTGAGTAGTATCAGCAAGCTAGAACTTGAAAAAATTTGTGTGATTAAATCTGTATATTGGCCAGTTTTTCCCTTTTGGCTTCTTCCAGAACCAAACATCTGAAACATCTGTCTTTATTACAAAAACTACAAGAGAAAGATGTCAGTGTCTCAGAGCTACAAGTTGAGAGTCATTTAAAGCAGGCATGGGGACCTTATTTAAAGATTTTCACTGATGGTCCTAAGGACCCAGAAAGTGGAAGAACAGGATTAGGTGTTTGAAAATCACAAATCATGCATCTGTTTTTGCTTCGGAATTGTTAGCGATAATTTGGGTTGAAGATGTTAGACCAAATTTTACTGTACTTTGCTCAGATTCAGCAGCTGCCTTGATGGCTTTAAAGAGTATTACATCAGAAGCTCGACCTGACCTTATTTATGAGATTCTAACATTTCTTGTCAGAATTGAGAAATTGGGTTGTGAGGTAGGGTTTCTCTGGGTTCCAGGACATGTAGGCGTAGAGGGAAATGGAAAAAGCAGATAGAATCTAAATCTATGCTAGAGAAAGAGATTGAGGAATTTAAGGTGCCACTCGGCGGGAGCAGAGTGCCGCACTATCATCAAACAGGGACTTGAAAATGAGTGGCAGGAAAAGTGGAATAAGGAAAAAGGGGAAGACTATATATTTCAATACAAAAGTCGGTTAAAAATTCTAATATTTACATGGGGAAGGATAGGAAAGACACTGTCATATTGACAAGGTTAAGGTTAGGGCATTGTGGGTTTAATAGCTGTTTGCAGGTCATAGGTAAACATCCAGATGGGCTGTGTGAATGTGGAAATTCTGAAACAGTGGTACATGTCATGCTTCATTGTAAAAGGTATTATAAAGAGAGAGAGACTCTTTTCAAAGAATTGTCAGACCTGAGGGTTGCTTCCTTTTCTTTAAAAACTTTGTTTGACTGAGGCAAGAACAATTGATTAATTTAATGGAAAATATTACATTTCTTGCATGCGGCTGGCTTATATCAGGACTATAACAGGACTTTTGTGAATCTGACCGTTGGAGGGCGGTAATATGCCTTGAAGCATCGAAACCGCTGAAATTCCCAAACGCAATCTCACGGGCTAGTGAGATCCAATATGGTATTCTCAACAGAAGTCCACAAACCACACTGATCCTAACTTTTGTTAGGTACATTTTTGATATTGGGATAACCATTTTGTCCACTCAATGGCCATTAGGGAGAAGTTAAAACATGAAAATCATAATTATCAAGAAATGTTTGCTTGTAAGCAGTTTGGTTTGCAACTAACTCCTACATGCAGTTCGTTGTGTGGTCGAAATACAGTACATTTGAGTGATTTTGGTTATTATCTGTAGAATCTATGCTAATTAATATTGAACATGATGTGGCATGACTTCATGCCGCTGACAAATGACAGTGGTGTGATTTTCAGTTAGCATATAGCTCTAGTTCATTAAAAGACAAAGACACAGCTCTTCATGGACATCAAAATTTATTGGCAGATTGCTGGGAGGGCCAGACGCTCCTTCACCAGTTTAAATCAGTGTGTGTGCTGGGAGGGCCAGACGCTCCTTCGCCAGTTTAAATCAGTGTGTGTGCTGGGAGGGCCAGACGCTCCTTCACCAGTTTAAATCAGTGTGTGTGCTGGGAGGGCCAGACGCTCCTTCACCAGTTTAAATCAGTGTGTGTGCTGGGAGGGCCAGACGCTCCTTCACCAGTTCAGCAGTTCATTCACCAAGTCATCATATTCACTGGGATAGTCGAGCGGGTTGCCACTAGTTTTCACGTTAGTGTGTGTACTGGGAAGGCCAGAAGCTCCACCAGTTTTCAGGGCAGTGTCTGCACTGGGAAGGCAGGACGCTCCACCAGTTTTCAGGGCAGTGACTGCACCAGTTTTCAGGGCAGTGACTCCACCAGTTTTCAGGGCAGTGACTGCACCAGTTTTCAGGGCAGTGACTCCACCAGTTTTCAGGGCAGTGACTGCACCAGTTTTCAGGGCAGTGACTCCACCAGTTTTCAGGGCAGTGACTGCACCAGTTTTCAGGGCAGTGACTCCACCAGTTTTCAGGGCAGTGACTGCACCAGTTTTCAGGTCAGTGTCTGCATTGGGCAGGTCGTCTTCACTGGAAGAGTCCCACGGGCTGTCATCAGTTTGCACGTTACTGGGAAGGCCAGACGCTCCACCAGTATTCTGGTCAGTGTCTGCACTGGACAGGTCAGTGTCTGCACTGGACAGGTCAGTGTCTGTACTGGACAGGTCAGTGTCTGTACTGGACAGGTCAGTGTCTCCACCCATTTGTCCTACCGTGTCTGCACTCCTTTTTGCTCTCCACTTTTTCAGGAAGCCAAACAGCTGCTTCTTTTTTTTCTTTGGCTGTTCCATCTTCTCCTCAACCTGTCTTTCTCTCTCAAGAAGCTTTTCCTCTCTCTCTATCTGTGCCATCTTCTCGACCTGTCTTTCTCTTTCCAGGAGCTCTATTTGTTTCTCCAGCTGTGCAGCTTTCTCTCCCATCTGTCTCTTAACATGCCTTTTCTCTTTCGTTAGCTGTGCCATCTTCTTTTCCAACTGTCTGTCTCTCTCCAGCAGCTTTTTCTCCAGCTGTGCCATCCTCTCCTCCATCTGTCTCTCTCTCTCAATGTGCCTTTTGTCTTTCTTTTGCTGTCTCATCTTCTCCACCTGTATTTCTCTCTCCAGGAGCCTTTTCTCTTCCTTCAGCTGTGCCATCATCTCCTCCATCTGTCTCTCTCTCTCAAGGTGCATTTTGTCTTTCTTCATTTGTCTCGTCTTCTCCATCTGTCTTTCTCCCTCCAGGAGCCTTTTCTCTAGCTGAGCCATCTTCTCCTCCACCTGTCTGTCTGTCCCCAGCAGCTGTTTCTCTAGCTGGGCCATCTTCTCCTCCACCTCTCTGTCTGTCTCCACCAGCTTTCTCTCTAGCTGTGCCATCTTCTCCTCCATCTGTCTCTCTCTGTCAAGGTGCATTTTGTCTTCCTTTAGATATGTCCTCTTCTGCACCTGCCTTTCTCTGTCCAGAAGCCTTTTCACTTCCTCTAGATGAGCCATCTTCTCCTCCACCTGTCTTTCTCTCTCCAGCAGGTTTTTATTTTGCTGTGCCATCCTCTCCTCCATCTGTCTCTCTCTGTCAAGGTGCCTTCTGTCTTCCTTTAGATATGTCTTCTGCACCTGCCTTTCTCTTGCCAGAAGCATTTTCTCTTCCTCTAGCTGAGCCATCTTCTCCTCCACCTGTCTGTCTGTCTCCACCAGCTTTCTCTCTTGCCGTGCCATCTTCTCCTCCATCTGTCTCTCTCTCTCAAGGTGCCTTTCATCTTCCTTTAGATGCATCATCTTCTGCACCTGCCTTTCTCTGTCCAGAAGCCTTTTCTCTTCCTCTTGCTGTGCCATCTTCTCCTCCACCTGTCTTTCTCTCTCCAGCAGGTTTTTATTTTGCTGTGCCATCATCTCCTCCATCTGTCTCACTCTCTCAATGTGCTTAGCTGTGGCAGGTAAACAGTACTCCAACTCTGGCAACTTCTGCACAAAGAAATTAACTTCAGCCGCTCTCAACTCCACATACTCCTTGATGGAAGTTTCCTGAGGTCTCATCTTGGCTTCATCAAACTGTAGCACACCGCTATTCTTATATCTCTCTCTCTGTGCCATCCTCTCATCTGTCTGTTTCTCTCTGTCTGAGTAGTAGCGGAACTTGTGAAGTTGTGAATAACTTCATGCTGCTGACAAACTGGTACTTTGCTACCTGGCATTCCGTGATCATTATGACATCATAATGGCTGTAAATGGGAATTCTGCCAGTATTCACCGTATGTTTCTCGAGGACCAGGGCGCTGGGCTGTTGGTCATTTTGTAATCTCACTTCTGTTTTAGAGCGGAAGTGGGATTACATCTAGTTTGCTTATGGTGTACGCCACTAGCTAGTTATGTAACCGACTACCATACAAGTCTAAAACAAAAAAGAGGGGGCCAAACTGATGCAACTTGTGATCTGTTTCATTGTGTTTATTCACACACACACACACACACACACACACACACACACACATACACACACGTATAAACATTTATATACACTCAAACACTGCTAATCTAAATTTTGATCAAAACATTTGCCATTCAGATCACTGATGGAAACTAACTCATGGCTTAGTAACAGTGCAGTCTTATTACTTTTATCCTACATTTTACCGCCTTGTGCCGTCTTTACACAGCTGACTGGGAGCACAGCAAGGAATTAATCATGATCAATTTCCACAAGCTTATTCATCCATCTTTTACCAGGTACAATATATTTACACTGTGGGAGGGGATCGGGGGTACTACTGGATCTACTGCAGCAATAAACTTTATGTGGATGATTATTGTGCGATATTGTTTCAAAACAACATCATTTATACGTCCGGTAGAGTCAAGATTGTTAATATTTGTAGTTTTGCCTTCTTGCCTTCTCTCCTAATTCCACTAACATTACTTAAATACCATAAGATGACGTCACCTACCGTTAAAGTCTGTAGGGCAGCGAAGACGAGTTACTGTCTGCAAATCCCCATTACTGACTGTGGAATGTTAAATTTCACTTTTGTTTTCACACCGGGAGACTCTGTGGATTGAGTTCAATGCTGCTGGTCTGCAGTCTGTACATCTCCAAATTACAGACATGACGTGATGCACATCAGGCGCAATAGAGATCGATCATATGCACATACTTGGGTGGGAGACGGGTCCGGAGCCTGTTAACAGTGAGACCCGCAGAGGAGGCAGCCTAATAGACAATGATTTTAGTTTAAACGACTTGTGTGTTTTGACGTCGACTAGCACAACACTTGAGTTTAAACGAATAGTGGGAGTGGGTTAAACTCTCCCATCCCTAGAAAAAACGCACTACATGTTCGTTTGCTAGAAGTAATTGGATCAAATCAATTTGCTTTAGTATAGTTCCTAGTTTAGTAGCTCCATCCAACCACTCAATTTCGTATGTCATCCACCCAGTCAGTAATAGTAGATGGGTGCAGTACAGTTACGCCATCCGATCGCCGCAGTTAGATGATGTATGCTTCCATATTTCATTCATTGTTTCCGTATTGACAAGCAAACAGACAAGATAGTCGGCGGTGTTTAACCAGAAGGACGATGGCAAAGTGGGTGGAGCAGTTAGGCGCTAGGGCTGAACGATTTTGAAAAAATATCTAATTGCGATTATTTTGACTGATATTGTAATTGCGATATGATTTGCGATATTTGAGGGAATGATCATTTTTACATCATTATTCTCATTTTCATTGAAAAACGTATTAAAATGATTATGGTGTGATTTTTGCGGGGATCTGCACCAAACAAAGATGTTTTCTTAAGTCTGTAGAATATGATGTGTAGGCCAGGACATCTCTGCAGCACGACAATATTTAATTTAAAATGGTATTTTGACACACATTTCGCCTTTAACAAATATTGCGGCTCCTGCGATTTGTTTTCACAAACAAAGTAAAGCCAGATTACTCTTCTCTTTGCTGACTCACTGAATGGCTCCACAATTGGCCGATTGTCCAGTCTCTGATGCTTATGGAGCCACAAACTGTGTACTCCGTATGGATGTGATTTAAAATGTAGCCTATATTTAATAAGTACAATAATTCAGCAGAAACTTACTTAAGTAAAAGTAAAATTACTGAGTAACGGGAGTAAATGTAATTAGTTAGTTCCTCCCTTGGTAGTAAAGTGATTTATATTATTAACACAACAAAAGAGAAAGAGTGTGGTGTGGGGTCTTCTGTGTTTCCAATGGACAAACATGTATGACAGGTTCTTTTCAGAATGGGCAATAAACAAAAATAAGATCCGTCAGAAGATCCAAGATCCGAAGATAGAGGCTTACTTTACCTTTTTAATTTTTTATCTTTGTTCAGCCATGTAGTCAAGAAAGGCTTTTTAATTTTTTTCACCAAATAAGAGTGCCTCTATGGTTTTTATTCTGATATTCCATGCGATCGCCTACAGCGACATCGTCAGACAGCTACCCTGCTCTACTGCAGAGAGACAGACCAACTCTCGCGAGAGAAACGTCTCCTCTGCAAAATGCGGGTACCTTCTAGCCATGACCGTCAAACCAGCTGGCAAAAGATGAGTCTCCATTTTCATGCACAGGTGAAATCTGCATGTAATAATATTACAGGGTGTTGGGATTACTATTAATATTAATATTACTACTACTATTATTACAGGCTAATGATGAAATAAAATGTTACAGGCTAAATGGATATAGGGAATACAGAAATTGTGTCAGGAATTATTGGGGTTTTATTCTTAAAACTCTGAAAATCGCACTTCTTCCCAGCTTAGTATGTATCTGTATTTTTATCACCGTCTTTGTTTACACAAATATAAAACACACATTTATTGATTTAACAATATACAGTATTTTGTGTCGTTGTCCTCATTCCACTCCACATTTCTACTCAAGCCTCATGCTAAAACTGTGTCAAATTGCCTTGCTATCTTAACTTTAGATAGAGGCAGTGGCTGCTGGATCTTGGATGGGTTCATGAAACAGTAGAAGACTGGTTGTAGCCTACTTTCGTCAAATCAAAGAGAAAAACTGGAAACAAATAATGGGATCTTGGTACCTCTATAACTTTACATTTAGATTAATTCACCCCTTCATGCAAATCATCCCCTTAAAATTAATTAAGGGAGTTAATGGAGGAGACCCCATCAAAACCACTTTAAACACCCCTTAATTTTTGACTACTTTCTAATTTAATTAAAAATTCAGGGAGACTGGATCTTTCCATTAATAACTCATTAATAACCCTGTAAACCATGCATAAAAGGTATGAAAAATCCCTTAATTACTAGTGCCTCCACTAATCAACACATGAATAAAACCCTTAAAAACCTGTGATACTAACCTTACTTTTATGTTATTTTTTATGGATAATTAATGTTTATGTAATGGAGAAATTAAGAACATTTCAGAGATAAAATGAAGGGGTTTGGTTTCGTAGTTATATACTGTAGCCAAAATATTGTTCACAGAAGAGAACTTATAGCTTCTGTGGAGGAAATCAGCACTCAGCTGTAGTTTTGTCACGGTTGTGACTTTCAGTCCCTGCTTCATTGTCTAGTTCTTGTATTTCTATGTGTATTATGTTCCCTGTCTAGTTCTACGTGCCATGTTCTCTGTTTGCCCCAGCTGTTTCTGATTTGTAATCACCTCCCCATGTGTATATTAGTCTTGTTCCCCAGTCAGTCTTTGTCGGATCATTATTTTCTGTTACGTGTCAGTTAAGTGCTCCCGTCTCTGTTTACCTGTTGTTTCCTGCACCCGTTATATTAAACACCCAGTCTTGGGGTTTGATCACTACCTGCCTCGCTGTCCTGCATTTGGGTCCTCATCACACCTCACTGTGACAAGTTTGGCATGTCCAAGTGTACCGCTTCTTTATTGCATAGACATGTATTGGTCAGCATGCAGAGTCAGAGCATGTCAATAGGCTTGGGCCAATATTCGATATTAACGAATATTCCCAAAATACCCCCACAAAAAAAAAAAAAATCTTCCCCGGCCATGGCACTGTGTTGCTTAGATCACAATTGTACAAGCTTTTAAACTTATAAACCTATAATGTACTAGTGGTAGGATAGTAAAAAAAAAACTAAAATAATCATACTTTAAGTGAAAAATTAGTCTTGTTAATTCAAGTGGGTTCCCTTTTCCACAAACAGCCTGTTTTTTCTGAAAATAGCAGGAATGAGCAAATTATACCAAATGGCCGTTGTTTCCTCCAATGCTTGAATAGTAAGATCAAATAATCATTATTATTATAGCCTAGAAATTTGATGTAATTAGGAAGAAATAAGATAAAATACCCCCCAAAAAATGAGATTGCCCCCTCGTGATATTTTGGCGGGACAATATCGCGATATTACATTTTGGATATCGCCCAAGCCTAATGTCCAACAAAGTAGACCAAGTTGGCTGCACACCAGACTTCATACAGTGAAACCAAACAAGTGCCTGTGCCTCACTACTTGGCCTTGCAGCCTTGGCAGAGATAACTTGTAGCAGGGAGTGAAAGGGAGACCGGCACAAACTAGAACAAAGAAACAATGTGCAAGTCTCTAATTGTATAGTTCTAGTCAGTCAGTACTGCAACAAAGATGTGACTAAGGTCACGGTAACACAAGGACAAAAACAACAAATGATCATGAAAGGCAAATGGTGATCGTTAAAAGAGGTAAGAAATGGTTATTCTCTCTTCTTATCTCTCTTTGCATTGCTTCCTTATCCCAACCCCAGCTGTCAGTTGAAATGACCAATATGATTCTGTCTGTCCGTCTGACTTGGTTAAATCTTTGTGTGTGTGATGCTTTCAGTGCGAGCAAATGACGAGCCCCCTGTGTTTCTGAATGTACCATGTTGTGCCTGCAAAACTAGAATGTAAGATCCTGCATTGGAAGAATATAGTCTGATTCTAGCTAAAACCAGGAGGAGGAGAACATGTCAATAAACACACTGTCAAATTCTCAATCTGAAAAGAAGATTTATTTAAATTCTGTTCATGCAATCAAACATCAGGATACACATTTTGGATGTCGTTGGGACCCTTAGTGTTAAATTTTTTTTTAAAAAGTCTGTTTCTGCCCCAGGTTTAAAGTGAACATGCACAACAAAATGCTGGTGGGGGGCTGGTTTGGGACTGGGCCTTAAAGCCAACATGGAGAGCAAAAAACATATGTGAAAAAATATGTGATAAAAAGCTGAAGTCACTGGAGAGTGCCCTCATAGGTGTGTCCTCCATCTCTCAGTGAGTATTCTAGTTGAACTAGAATAATATCTTATCATGATACTACTTGGTATCGTGATACCTTGGCTGGTATAGTATCGTGAGGTAAGATTAAGGTATCGTGACCCTGCCAGGGACTGTGGAGTATCCAGTATCCGGTTGCGGTGGGCTGGTCTGGGTCAAAGTTCAGGGCTGTTTTTTTGTCCCAGTCCGTCCCTGGTTGAAGGCCACTGGACCTTGAATGGTGAAACCAAGGTAGAAGAATGTTGGGTTCTGTGTTTTTTTCGGTCGCTTTTTTGAGTTGTTGTTCAAGGCGTTAGATTCATCCTCTGTTGTCACCTTGATTCTCTTCCCTCCAATGCATGCAAACACTTCCTGTTCATGATGCTCTTGTGGTGCGGTGAGATAGCAGGCCTCTCCCCTGACCGGGAGAAGGATCTCTTGGATCTCTGGGATTTCCCACACTTCTCCACTGCTCCACATTTCATCGATCTGTTTTTGCATGCCTTTTCTCTTGTTTTTTTCATTCCTGTCATCCATTGGTCGGTTAGTGTTCACCTTTTCTTCCAAGATTGCATCCAACCTTGACTTGTGAACCCATCTGCTCAGTCCACTGCCCCTTCCCAGAAAAAACAGCGGCAAGAGATAACGGCCTCGGAGATACTTGGCATATTTTTTCTCAAACGTGTCCTCCATGAATGTAACATATTTTTGCAGGTCAAAGTCCAACATAAGGTCAAGAGAAGGTTGTGCAGTCTCTTCCCCTGTTTCTTCTTCTTCATCACTGTCCTTAGCCTCCCATGTTTTGTCTTCTGACCCATCGTCCTCTGCAGCCTGTTGTTCCTCTACTCCTTCATCCTCTTTATCTTCTTGCACCATCAGTGGCTGTTCCTCAGGCCAAAACAGCAGCAGAACCAAAAGGTAAAACTCTGGGCTTCTGCGCCCTACTTCTTCGACCAAGAAACGGTGTATTATTGTTTTGAGTTCTTTCACCGGGGGGAGCTCAGGGGAGTCAGGCACCTTGTTGCTCAAGATGATGTTGGAGAGGATGTACCTTTCAGCTTCTTTGACATCAGCATCGTTTGCCTCGTAGGTTGTTCTCAAACCATTTTGGATTGCTTTTAAATCAGACACTGTTTTTTCAGCTTCTTCAAACTCAGCACGGCTTCCCTTTGATGTACGTAGGCCATGATACAGACAATCGAGCAGGCCCGGAAAGCTAGTGGATTCAGTTGCTTGTTTTGTGGTGTACAGTTCGTAACAAAGTACAATGTCCTTCCAGAAGTAAGGTGGTTCTAAGCTTTCCTTGTCAGGCTTGGAATAGGCCAGGTACCATTCAAAAAACTCAAATTTGTCTTCAACTTCGAGTTTTAGGTTCGGGATGAGACTGTTGCACCCCAGTGAACGGTCAGGCTTGGCATTTTTGTCTCCGGTGAGGACCTTTTTCCATACATCTCCTTCGGCCGTGCAGCTGAGTTTCTCAAAGACTGTCTTTACAACTTGAATGTAGCCAAAGAGGCCTCTGTTGTTGAAGCTATTTGAAACGCTCACCACACCTGTATCCCCCATTTCCAGCCCCTCCTCTTTCTCGGCTTTTTCCTCCACAGCTTTAAATGCTTTGATGGCCTTCTCACCCTTGATTAACACTTCCATCTCCCACTGGGCTTCCCTCAACAAACTGTTCTTGTAAACTTGCCCCAGTGTGTCGGCCACATAGGAGTTTTGGGGTGCTATTTGTATGGCTTGCTTCGCCCATTCTTCGGCTTTTACATAACTGTTGCTCCCCCTTCTAATGTAGTAGAGACGTGCAAGTGTTTGGGGGAAAATGTGGTATGTCATGAATTGACCTGATGCGGTTGACAAAACAGAGACAGCGTTGTGAAAGTTTTCTTGCTGTTTTATGTCCTCAATCAACCTTGAGAACTTCTCCTTACCGTTCTCTCCCATTTCCCTCTTAGTCAGCAAATCTTTTATGAGCTTGATTACATGTGGTTGTGCCTCATCCCCAGAAAGAGAAGACATACATTCCTTCACCAAGGCACTCCTGGAGACTTTTAAGTCAGCCAGCAGCTGTAGAGATTTCTGTGCAATTTCTGGGTGAATCATACATACGCGCAGGTCTCCTCCGGTGCTTGGAGTGAATGTTTTGATAAAAACGGTAAAAGGCGCCATTCTTTTTTCAAAGGGTGGGCCTCCATGGATGGGATCTGGAGGTCCAAGGATCTCCTGACACTGTGACATCGGTAGGTAGGACTTAGGAGCATACGCTTTTAGCAGCGCCAAAAGAGAGAATAGCTTTGTGTTTGTGGACTCTTTGTTTAATTCCACATACTTTGAAACTCCTTCAACAAATTTCTTCACTGTGGCACTTCTGGAAACTTTTAACTCCGCCAGCAGCTGTAGAGATTTCTGTGCAATTTTTGGGTGAATCATACATACGTGCAGGTCTCCGCCGGTGCTTGGAGTGAATGTTTTGATAAAAACGGTAAAAGGCGCCATTCTTTTTTCAAAGGGTGGGCCTCCATGGATGGGATCTGGAGGTCCAAGGATCTCCTGACACTGTGACATCGGTAGGTAGGACTCAGGAGCATACACTTGTAGCAGCGCCAAAAGAGAGAATAGCTTTGTGTTTGTGGATTCTTTGTTTGATTTCACATACTGTGAAATCCCTTTGACAAATGGGTGCCAGTACTTATCCAAAACCTCTTCAGCTGTTAAATCCTTATCATCATCTGAAAGGTATTCACTTCCGCTGCCATCCGCCAAAAGTCCTGTTGTGCTACATGCCATGGTGATAAGCTGTTATTTTGACTTGGACATCGGCGAACCTGTTTTCCCTCTTTGGTTCTGCTGAGATGATGTAATCCAATAGTCAAGTGTCATACACCTGTACAGGCAATAAGAGACCATGTTAATCATTTAATCTCAAACTACAAAATGTTTAATCCCTCACATATATGTATAATTTAACATTGTTGCTAGGGTTACATCTGCATCAACATTCATGATGTAGCCCAGTTACTTGCCTAATCTATTGCTCTGACCAGTGTCATGAGGACAAAACTGATATACTTAGAATAAATCTTACTCTTTGTCAAGGTTTAAGAGCCTTTGAAAATCCATAGAACTGAGAAAATACGGCTGCAGATAAAAACCTTGAATCTCTGAAAAGACAAGATTCCAGGAATTTAGAAAAAAATGACTCCTTTTCAGATTTTGGAATGGGTTTTGAAAGGTTGTGAAACTATTAAGGCTCGCATAACCTTTAACTCAAGTAAAAACAGGAAAGCTTTAGGAAGTTTAGCAAAGATTCTTCTGTTTCAGCAGCAGAACCACGTTCACGACGAAGATGACAAAGTGTAATTGACGTGTAATTTCATCAAATACAAATTAGATAATCTTTCGCCATTTTACCTTAATCTTCATACTCAGCATGCAAGTATCTGACAGATTAATGGAGGCTCCAGTAGCAAGGTTACACATTACATTATAGCATATATTCTTACATAATCTGTCATTTTTGCTCTAAACATTTATCTGTATTGGTAGCCCTCAAAATGAAATAGAATTGACAAAATAATTACCTCCTTAAACCAGTCAAGTTGAAAAAACAAAGACGAAGAAACTCAGTTGATTTAAATGCTGATGCGTATCCTGTTACCTGTTTTGGTTCCAGTAGGTGAGTGGATGGCACGAGGGCCTGAGGGTTTTATTTATAGGCTGCTTGGAGCCACTCCTTCATCATTGTGCGTCCAGAGAACAGCTTCCTTAGTGATTCAGCAAGTCAGGTCTTGAAAGATGAGATGCCACTTACCATCCAAGTTATGTTTTCTCTGAAATGAGAGTGAAGAGTCCTTCAGCTGAATCACTGTGCTTGTAAAGATGTAGCTTCTGTTTTCCTGTAAACTGTGTGTGTGTGTGTGACAACAAACTTGTATTGCCCTTGGACATTTTAATTACAGGACTGCTTTCTCTTTTACATTGCACTTTATAAACCTACATTCCTTTGTATGTGCAATCTCTGAATCATAAAAAAAAGTCTAATTCGTCACCATTATTCACATTAATTCTGTGCAACTCCTAGAAGTGTAATATAAATAAAATATACCTAAAAAATGAATATTCCATCACAGCATGCAACCAAATAAAAAAGGATTTATGCCTAGATGAAAAAGGCAATTACATTATATTCTCCATTCATTTTAATAGCACATTTTAATCCACTTAATTTCATTTATTGTAAATCTGTATATGTAATCATGATAATTACAGTCACAGCCATGTTCAGCAGTTCTTGCATCAGTAGGTCATAATATTTTTCATTCAGGTTGAGAGAAGGTGTGGTGAGAGAATACATAAACTAAAAGTTAAAACAGTGCATCATTTAAGTCTAAGGCACTTTTATAAAAGCAGTATACAATGTACCTTACTGCAGGAAAGAGTGAGTTTGACAGATGTATATCTATGTTCACCCATATACTGTATATGGAAGGTAGATAGGAGATAGATGTGGAAGTGTCCAATGTCCCCTCAGTTACCAGTCTGTGTTTTCTTATTTCACAGACTTTATTGATAGATCAACATCCTGACCTCACCAGTCCTAATGGCAAATTCATGGGTGAGGCTGTAATTAGCTAAAGCAAGTGTTGTTAGAAGTTTTTGCTGTGTGCATGAAGTCAAAATTTAAGTGGCCAGGAAATAGAGGCCTATATCTAAACAAAAAAAAAACGAAAACTTTATTTCAAATTTCTTAATTTAGTGATATTTTCTTTTGCTTTGTTCTCTGACATGACCTGTGTGTTTGGTTTCTTCCTTTAATTTTCTCTCTGCCATCTCTCCATCCTCACGTCTCTGCCAGCTCAGTTTGGAGTTATAATTCCAATGCTAATCCAATAAATCAGTGTATATTTCCACACCCAAAGTCACTAGCACCACTTTAATGTTTTTCTTTCCATAGTGACGCACCTCCCATTTATTTTCCCTTTGCACTGTATCTTGCTCTCCTCCGCCTCAGGGAGTCGTTTATGAGCAGCAGCAGGGAATCAAACCGTCTGGCTCTGGGTGTCAGGTGTATTTGGGCAGTGGTTCCCAACATGGGGTCCGGGGACCATCAGGGGTCCTTGACGGGGTTCCAGGGGGTCCCCAGCAAATTGATGAATTGTTAAACTTCACCATTATTTCATTTACAAGAAGTTAACACAATTAGAGAATGTAGAAGAATGACTGTTTTGATCATAGTTTCTCTGTTATCTTTCTACCTACAACACAGACAGTCATGGAATTCTGGACAAAATCATATCTGACAATAAAAATATTCTCAGATTTGGGTCCGAGAGACAAAATCTCATCAAATGCGGGTCTGTGGCCGTAATGTGGACTAAATTAGGAGTACTTGATATGAAAAAGGTTGAGAATCACTGTATTTGGGTATTAATGGTCTGTGCAGCCTGTTCCCACCTTGTGAGCTTCACCAAACACTTGAACAACCTGAGATTTTTCCTGTGGCTGTAAAAAGAAAAAAAAAAAGAAAAAAAAAAGGGGTTGACTGCCTTATGACCGTGTGTTATTGGTTGTATTGCTGTCTGCTGTTGGTTGGTTGATTGTTATTGACTGTATCTATTGTATCACAGTCTGCCCAGTGTTGACTGTTACACTGTAATGGCTGTGAAAAAGAGTTTCCTCAGTGAGGACAATGAGGATGATTTTTTTTCCTTCTCTATTGTACCAATTTGTTCACACTCAACTACCAATCAATAATGAAAATCCCTTTGCAATATATTTTATTCACTGGAAGTGGGTCTGTTTTTCAAATAGCCTACACTACCAGTCAAAAGGTTGGACACACCACAGTTGTCTTTATTTTTACAATTTTTCACATTTTAGAATAGCAAAGACATCAAAACTATCTTATATTCTAGATTATTTAAAACAGCCGCCCTTTGCCTTGATAGAAAGGCAAAAGGCTTTGGAAAGAAATTCATATATAGGATCAACTTCACTATTTATATTTGACTGAGAAACAAACTCCCAGTATTTAAGCAGAAGCCTTTAGATCAAAATGGCTTTAAGAGAATGAAAAACATAGAACATTCAATCAGGTGTGTCCAAACTTTTGACTGGTAGTGTATCAGCACAGAGTTTTATAAATAAATGAATGTATCTAATGAATCCACCTTCTCTCTCCTCTCTCTAGCCCAGTATGTGGCTGTGAGAGTTAAATGTAGTTGGGCCATATGCAAACCCTCTAGTTATACATGGTGTGTGATGGGACGGCCTGTCAGTATTTGGCTACCGCTGTACCATGCAGCCCAGGATGAAGAAAGCAGCCTGTCGGAGCTATTGATGCTCCAAAAAGTCAACTATTCAAAAACTAAGAAAAACAGCCTACTTTCAGATTAAGAGTCATGCTTTTTTGTTTAAACACAGTGGGTTTTTTTGACAGTTTCTGGGGTCAGAAAATACGCCAAATCCATAAATTATCATATAAACTCACACTTAATATAAAAACAAGAATATAACCAAAGTGAATACCACTGGACTTTACAAGGTTTTTGCTTAATGAATCCCTATTGTTAGCCATGGTTTAAGTCCTCTGAAACCTGTATTACACCGTAAAACCTCTAATAAACACCTTGTCTCAAACAGCAGCCTGTTTCTTATAGTAGCCTGGGAGAAACCCTTCATCAAAAACATGATTTATTCTGATGCCACACATCACACAACTCACACTCACGGATAACATCTGAATATAACTAAATATAACTGGGGGGGGGGGGGAAACCGAATATAACTAAACTACTGAAAAAAAAGAGATTGTGTGCTGTTTTAAATCAGTAATACATAAAACATGCCTAGATGTTTTAAAGTAGAACTCCAACTTAAGCAAGGAGGGTAGATGGATTAATTATATTGATTTATATTATACACACATTTTTGACTATAGATTTAGAAGAGAATGTACAATATCTTATTGAAAGAGTCAAAAGGTTACAGGCATAATTTCTTATTGAGCAACACAAAATGAATAATTACACATACAAGTTGACAAGGTACATGTTCATTTTATTGCTCTCAATCCATCTTTCTTCAGTTTCTCTTCAACTCCACCAGTTGTAGGGAAATTAGCATCCTGTAATGACAAAAAGAGTCTTAAAGTCTAGGGGGGAAAAAGGCCTTTTACTTTAAACAAAACGATGCAAATTTGAAGTCTTATTTAACCAAGCAGGTTTACCAGGAGGATTCAAGTTTTTAGCCAGTTCCTAAGCATCTTTTAGCCAGTTTTCAACCTGCTTTACATGATTCTCTCTGTACCACTGCACTGACACCTATGTGGAGTAATGCTTTATATTTTTTTGTCATAACTTTATCATATTAGCATGTCATAGCAGCGTGTCCGGACGTCAGCTGATGCAGGCTGGTGCTGAAACGTCCGTACGACACGCGACACTTGCTGCATTCGTGTGTTCGGAGCTGAGCGCGACATTTCAGAAGTTTCTTTCCTGGAGTCGACCCTCACCTGGCCGTCCGGCCGCTCCCTCAGCCTCCCGCTGCTCCTGGCGTCGGAAGATCTGTCCGTCTTTGTCACTCCGCCAGCTCAGCTTGAAATCAGACATACTGTGATATCCCAGGCTTGTCTCCAACTGAATGCAAACACCAATATTACAAACTTAACTCTCTTTCTGTCACACTCTCCAGTTGTACCTGTAGCTAAATGTAAAACACGTCACTCTGTTTCTCTCTCTCTCTCCGTCCCTTATCAGCTCCCCAATGCCTCGCCACTAGGGATGGGACAATATATCAAAATTCAATATATTGCGATACAAAAATGTCACAATACGTATCGTGGGGCAGAAAAATGAATCGTGATATTAGCTCCGTTTTATTCTGCTGTAGTAATCATAAATGTTTCATTTCACAAGCTCTCCATCCAAATTACATTATTTGTACTTTGTAATGACATTTTTAAATTGTTGTTTACATTCTAGCGAGCCGATGCCATTGCTAGAAAGATTTGTGGCTCAGAAATAAACATAATTCTGCACAGTCAGACTTTGTTGTCATTGAACTTTTTATTTATTACATCGTATCGTGGTTGTATTGAATCGTGAACCCCATATCGCGTATCGAATCGTAACATGAGATAAGCAGATCGTCCCATCCCTATTCCCCACTTCTCACTGCCCCTAAACTAACACGGATGCGTAGCCGTAACAACTCTTCCTCTCTCATCACAACTCTCTCTCTCTGTTTCTTCCTGACCTTTTGTAGGAGTGTGGCGCTGATTGTAGAGTCAGTGAGATCCACACCGGCGCTCATCTTCATCCTCACCACCATTTTCCTCGCTTTCAGACCTGCAGCATCCCGACACAGAAACATACAGTCAGTGATCATTCAATTCAGTGCAGTTAAAGGATAATACCAGTGTAAATTTTTTTTTTTCCTATCGCCTTTAATGCCTATGAAGAGTCTAAACCCACCGATGTATTTGCCGGTCAGATGCTTCTATTGTCTGTACTACTGCAGGTTTGCCCGACCTACCGGAAGTCCCATTGTTTTCAAAAATGCATTAAAAACAGCTCGATGAGACACACTGCTGCATTGACAAACACGAATCCATCATTTTAAATTACGCATGTACTGCAGTTTTTCCTAACAGGACTTCATCACACAGCTTCAGCACACAACCACATTCTTGTGGTTAATGAGGACTATTTTCACTTTTTCCATTACTGCGCACTACGGCAGTGAAGAGGCACAACTAAACTTAAGGCAAATACACACAATGATCTCTTCGCACTCAGTTATGGCAGAAAGGAACTATTTTTGATGCAACTGCAGTGATTGTGCCATTATAAAGTCATGTTAGGAAAAAAATACAAAATACAATTTTCGTTATTTAAAAAGATGGATTACCTTTGTAAAAAAGACAAAACGTTGCACTGGTACTACCCCCAACTGTATGGCAAACAGTAGAAGTTTGTGGTTATTTTTGACAATTTCAAGGTGTGTGTGTGACTGTATGAATGCTAAGCAGGGCGTTGCTGTAAAATAACCTGTGTGCTCTGTCAGCTTCTTCTTCTCTTCTTCTTGAACCACAACTGCAGAAGGTTAAGTTTTGATAATCCTACTTGATCAAAGCCACTCGTTTCAGTAACTCACCTCCCTGGCAGACGAACGGGGCCTTGTGATCGCACGGAGCGTCGTCCCAGCGCCCGTGCAGCGACATTGCGACAACAGCGCACTTCTCGTTTCCGAAGTAATTGTCAGGACTGCCTGTCAGCCAGTACCTGAAGGAGGTGCCGCTTCCGTCGGACCACGTCCAGGAGTCCTTGAACAAGCCGATCCACGCTTTGTTGCTCCCGACCAAGTTGTTAATCGCCGCATTCTCGTGGCCATTCCTCACGCGGGCCAGGTCGGTGTGCTTCCTTCTGCAGATATCTTGACCCTTCACCCAGTTCCATTTTCCTGAGTAGAATACATACCTTACCATGCCATCACTCCTACCTACAAAGACATAAGACATCGAATATGAGGTTCTTATTCCACAACAGGGTGGTGAAGTGAACTCCTCTGCCAAAGTGCCGTTGAGCAAGACACTGAATCAGTAGATCAATACTAGACATTTCCCTAACAGATTTGTTTAGTTGTTTTATGGCTTTAGAGTTACAAGCTCTTGAGATGCAGGGACATGCATGCAAAGCCACATCCTCTGACATCATACAGCCGCCTTGCCTGAAGATGGCTGAAAGGAAAATTTTATGGAAATTTTAGGCAAATGTCCACTTTTTGTACAATAACAAACTAAAAGTCACTTTTGGTGGAACTCACCTTTAAGTTAGTGTTAAGCCTGCATAAAGCTAATATAGTGAGTTCTGGCTGTGTTAACCAATAGCGATTTAGTGTTAGTGAATGAGGATCTGTTGCATAAAGATTAATCCAACAGAGAATTTACTGTATAATGTTAAATACATTGTTTGTTTGTTTTTATCTCACCTGAACAAATTTGTATTTTTTTTTTTTTTTGCTTTATCTGTTATGTTTAATCTGTTTTATCACTTCAGTTCTGTGTTTTATTATTGTACAAAAACCCAAATCAAACTTTGCAGGCAGAAAGTTGAGTAAGCTGTGTGTGTGTGTGTGTTTTCTACTCACGTTCATAACACACAAAAGACTTGGCGTCCCCGCACACGTTGTCGTTCCACGTCCCTTCCTCTGAGATCTCTCCACACCCCTCGCTGCTGTCCGCGTCGTTCGGTTCACCCGCTTTCCAGTTGGTGAAGTGAGCGCTCCCGCTGCCGTCGGACCACAGCCACCTCCAGGGCCCTCGCCTCTCGAGCCCGATCCAGCTGGGTTTTATATCGCCGCCCAGAGCCTCGGCCAGCTGGTTCATGTCGTCCATGTTGTCTACGGTGGCCAGGTCAGCGTGCTTCAGTCTGCAGTAGCTCTGGGCTTCAGGCCAGCTCAAGGGCTGGTTGATGAAGTGGTACTGATGAGGTGCTGTGGGCAAAAGATAAGATTTGGTGCTGAATTAAAATGCTATATATCCATTTTGGGGGAGAAAAAAGAGAAAAAAACCTCACTTATTATTGGCAAAATATCAGCATTTGATTCATAAATTATTTGAAAATAATATGATTAATAATTAATTCTGATTAATTGTCATGCTCATCAAAAAACCGAGACATAATCTAAAAGTTGCACATGACTTTAAAGTCACAACAGCGTTAATCAGATTAAGGTGCAGGTTTTTCTTAACAAACATGGCAGCTCTTTACTGTTTTATGGAAAACTGGTGTTTTTCGATCCTCTTTATTTCAGAGATATTGAACGATGAACCTCAGGTTATGAAGTTAATCATTCACTATATGCACATTTTTATGCGCTTCATTTTCCAACCGTTCCACATTGTTGAAAAACATGCACAGTACAAATTTCACAAATTCATGTTAATTTGTTCTTTGTGAATTAGTTCTAATTCTGAACGCATACTTACTGGGTTTAGCGGTGATCCCCAGAAACATGAGGAAAACCCCTTTGAATGAAGCACATTGTGTTATTATTTTCAAAAACCATTATAGTCAATCTGCAACAGGTGAAAACACTCTTGCTTCAGTAGGTTAACAGTGCTCAAGTGTAATGCTCACCAAGAAGAGGGCTAGCACCTTGTAGCCAAGCCATTGATCTGTATGAGACAACAATGAAAAATATAACTTATATCTCAATTCATATCATTCAATCATATCATTCAATCATAACATAACATTGAAAAAATAATAAGAAAGTGGAACCTCAGACTCTTCAAAGTGTATCTTATAAAAGAAAGCACAACTTCAAAAAACTTCAACTCCAATAAGCTCCAATATTCAAATGATTTTAAAATAATTACATCATCAGTGTAGTTTCATGTAATATCTCAAATTATGAATTATCTGTCCAGCTTACCTCTCCTGTTGATCCAACCTTCTACACAACTTGGTTCTCCCAGTATCTGGCCTCACAGAGACACACAGGGAGCATTTCTGTCACATTTTCATGCCATTTCATGCAAAACTGGACCAGTGGTGAGGAGCAAACAGCAGCATATTTGGTTACCAGTGGTCCTTTGACATCCAGCTCTGTGTTTCCTCTGACTGTCAAAGTTTTCATGTTGTTTGTTAGCAGTGCTGCCTTGCCAGTCTGTCACTGTCTTTATTCTGAGAGTTTCCATTCTAGCCAAGTTAGCACTGATTGACAACCATAAAGACAATAAAACAAATGTTTTTAAAGTATGAATTTTTACCAAGCACCTAAATAAATGTAAAAATTCCCTAAATTCTGTCCATTCAAATGGATTAATTGACGTTACATTTGTATCCATGTTCAGAAGTAGCATTATAAAATGAGACTTTCTATGTAACAATGAACAAAATAACTATTTCAGTGTAATACTTAATTGATATTACATATATACATTTATTACATTTATTGGATTTGAAAAACCATAAATAAATAGAAGGCAACAGGCCCGGACTGGCCATCGGGAGCACCGGGTGGCCTGGCCTGCTAAATGGCCCGTAGGCCGCAGATTAAAAAAAAAAAAACAACTTTTTTTTATTTTTATTTTTTTTTGCCCGCAGTCAGGCCACTGAACTTAGAAGCAGCCAGGCCAGGCCAGGCCAGGCCAGTGTTTCGACAATAGTTGCGGTGGCGCGATAGCAAAGATGCTCTATACACAAGATGACGCATTACAAGCTGCGCCAATGGTATGAAATGGTATACACTTCCTGTCTCCTACGTGGGCGCGGTCACCTCTCCCCCCACCTCGTTTGGAAGTGTTGTGAACGCTGCGCGCTGTGACGAATACCCGTGTGGCCAATAGAAACGAGGCAGCCAGCCAGGCACGGAAGGCTAAAAGCTGTTGTAATTTTGGCTCTACTCAAGCATAACCGGCGCTTGGAGATGGACGGTGGAAAAAAGAGTTGCCCACCTCTGCAGGCTGGCAATCAGGGCAGTGAGGGTCTGTCTGAGCCCACCTTCACCCAGCAGCTGTCCATCCCTCCTGACTCCTGCAGTACCTCCAGCTAAGCTGTTGTATATATGTTCATTTGTTTTAGTTTTTTTGCATCTCACACACTTACTCTAGTTTGACACCCGTACATTTCATTCAACACCCTGTACCCACCACTGATGAACTGATGCCCACACCTCATTTTCTATTTTGTAAGTGCATTAGTTATTTATTTAGTTATTTATTATTTAATAAATATTGGTTAAACGTTAGTCCTTGTGTCATCTCCCTCCTTAATGATATGTACCTTTGGTTTTATTTGAGGTTCATAACAGTACATTGTACTAAGCAGTTGTTGGCTCATTAGTTTGTGATTCACATGCACTAAAATTCACCAGAATGCAGGAAATGAAGTCTTTGTAACTAAAATTTTCCTGGTGGGGGGCCCCCAGACCCCCCGCTTAAAAAGTGACCTGACTGGGGCTATATTTTGCGCTATATTTCCCGGCCTGAATGATTTTCCCAGTCTGGCCCTGGAAGGCAATGATATTTTACAAGCACATTTACCAAAGATTGAAAAGAAAATCAAGAGAAGAGGCAGCCCAAACACTGTCTAGCTGCAGTTCATTTGTATTAACATGCAAGTATCTTGGATCCAAATGCAAAACCTTGGAGGAAATTTCGACCACATACTGTGCGGAAAGAAATGGCTGATGAAAAACGGATCTAATGCTATGGCTTACTCCTTGAGTATATACAAAACAAATACATGAGAACAATAGACACTCAAAAGTAAAATTTCCATGTTAAAATCTACTCAAAACATCTCAGAAAAGGGAAAACGCTGCTCTCCACACATGTGGCCGGTGCAAATTCATTTCAAAATAATGGCACCTTTACCCCTTCTTTTATTTTGTGATAACTGATTTTCAAAGATGTAGCGATTGTTGCGGCTTAGCTAGAAAGTAAAAATGCTTTCGGCACTTCGCCAAATCACCAACATCCCCCTTGCCTCACCTTCTCCGACCTGAGTGAGCCCCACAGGACTTCAAAATAAATATTACTACAACAATAAAGTAAATCAAAAGGTACTAATAATACTACTTTTAATAGGTGATTCCACTTTTACCATGTGATATGATTGTGTGCTGAATGTTGAAATAAGTGTTATCTGCTGTAACTGTTTTTAAGCTGCTTAAGTGTTAAGTTTTTCTATTCTATTCTATTCTATTTTATTCTATTCTAATAGGACAGTTACAAATACACTGCATTTGATCTCACTCTGTTGTCATCTTACTCTACTTTCCCTTCCAGATCCGTTCAAGTTCCTCAACCTTCAACTCCAGTCCAGTCTCAGTAATGGGACTCCATGTTCTACTTCCCTCCGGCTGCACACTCACCTGTTGGGAGAGAGAGCACACATTTCTATAGTCACACTCCCCCTATAGGTGAGCAAACAGTGTGGAGCAGAACTGTGAAGAATACACACCAGGGTTGGGGCCATTCATGAACTGAATTGAGAATGCCTGGTGAATTCCAATTCAATTCCTGGAGTTGGAATTGGAATTGGAATGCCACCCAGCTCCAAGGAAACAGAATTGGAATTGAATTGGAATGACAGGAAACAGAATTGAATTCCATTAAATTCCATGAAATTCCACTTCTAAGAGAGGTTGTCTTGACTCGCTAAACATTATAAATCAAATACATCATATACATCACCCTTTTTTTTAAAAAAAACATGGATTTTCACAGCATTTTATTGAATTAAATTCAACTTCCTGAAATTCAAATTCAATTCAAATTCTGTTTGCTGTAGGTTTTTTCAAATTCTAGTTCCAATTCCTCAGTTGAACTGGAATTGATGAGTTCATTCATGAATTGACCCCGATCCTGATACACACACTGGGCCTTGAGTATTCATGTGGCACGTGATGATGCTGGCCTCTTGAAAAATAAAACTTTAGAGTTTTAGTTATACCTTTAGTTTCAATTATACCTTTAGTCATACCATTACTTTTAGTCATACCTTTAGTTTCTGTTATACCTTTAGTTATACCTTTAATTTCAGTTATACCTTTAGTTATACCTTTAATTTCAGTTATACCTTTAGTTATACCTTTAGTTTTCAGTTCTATCTTTAGTCATACCTTTAGTTTCAGTTATACCTTTAGTCATACCTTTAGTTTCAGTTATACCTTTATTCATACCTTTAGTTTCAGTTATACCTTTAGTTGTACCTTTAGTTTCAGTTATACCTTTAGTTGTACCTTTAGTTTCAGTTATACCTTTAGTTGTACCTTTAGTTTCAGTTATACCTTTAGTTGTACCTTTAGTTTCAGTTATACCTTTAGTTGTACCTTTAGTTTCAGTTACACATGTAGTTATACCTTTTGTTTTCAGTTCTATCTTTAGCTATACCTTTAGTTTCAGTTATATACCTTTAGTTTTAGTTATACCTTTAGTTATAACTTTAGTTTTGGTTATACCTTTAGTTATAACTTATTTAGTTATACCTTTATCTGTCCACCAGCTGTAGAGTATAGATTGGAGAAGTAAACTCAAGACTGGGAGATTGGGAGAAGCGTGGGGTCAAAAAAAACAACAAAAAAACTAACACTGTCATGGATTCCCATGCATACAACATATTTCCACATCATAAATACATCAAATGTAAGCATATTTTGTATTTTAGTGATGATGATAGCCATGTTGACATTTACATATCTTATGCATTTGGCTGTCTGGTCCATCAAATGCCTCTAAAATGGTTAGAATTAATAACTTTTGTAATGCTTACAAGAATGCAAATGCAAATAGATTAGTAGCATCGCTAGCAAATTAGCTGTGTCCTACATGTACCCAAAAGGCCAGTGTGTGTCTATACTGGAGAGATACAGGAGAGACTCACTCTTCTCCTCTTTTGTCTCGTCCTTGTGAAACACTTCTGATTTCACCCAGCGGATCTTGAATTCCCTGATGCCCTTCTCTCTCATCTCCGCCTCCAGCTAGGAAACATGCACAGGAATCAGTCTTCACATTAACATTTACATTACATTTCCTCAACCTCCAGCTGAAGAATGCTGTAGTGGTAAATGAAAAGGTGGATAAGCTGTGAACTAATGACAATAATGTATACCATTCATTTATTTTAGAAAGATTTCATTTTTTATTTTATCAGTGGATAAACTCTTATTTTACAAATGAAAATGTGGCTAAACTGAGTAGGTGGTTTTACCTCCACTACACCCCTTCAGACAGGGAACAAACTTGTCAAAACATTTCTCAGTAAAAAGTCTCTTATCTCACCTGCTGTAGGATTTGATGTTGGACGACTGAGTCAGTCAAGTCAAAATCAGTCCGGATCCTCGTCTTCAGCACAACCCTCTTGTGAAAGACTGAAAAATAGTTGTTGATGTTATGACTAAACTTACATAGATCTATTGAACTTCTAACAGCTGCTGAGGACTTTCGCTATCTGCGGCTACGTTCACACAGCAGCTGAAAGTGTCTCAATTCTGATTTTTTTCCCCTCACATGTGACACAGATCTGATGTTTTCTAATCAGTGCAAACAGTAAAAAGTGTGTTGAAATTCCATTGAGCGGGGACTTTTTTCTTCCAAAACATTGGAAAGTATGAAAAGAGAGTTTTGAAAGCCAGAAATCTCAGCACCTGGAGAGGTAATATTGGTTTTGATCAACAACAGATTATGGTAATTTTTGTAAAAACTTTACTTATTGCCTTAAAGCTGCACTAAGCGATTTTCCAACCACTAAAGGGTGATAGCAACCGCAACACATTTGTAAATAAACCAGCTGGACTACGCAGGCCACAAAGGAGAAACCAGACGAAGGACCGTGCATAAAGGCTAGTAGCTAAGCTAAACGTACCTACGGAGAAGTGTCACGGGTTACCAGACTCGCTTTGACAGATTTTTCTCACGCTGAAGGTCACATGTGTCCCACAATGACAAGTGAAGAGGTAGGTAGCAACTTTACTAGTTTATCAAGTTTACTTGCTCGCTTTGTCGATTCCGCCATTATGAAAATTGTTTTCAGGAATGGGAGGGGGAGAGCGCCGCTTTTAAACAGCGAGGGAGGAGACAAGCTTGTTTTAAAAAAAATGAAAAGCTACTGAATGGGTTGGGAGGAGCTTCAAGTCTGTCTTGGTTTTGACAACAAGCTTTAGAAAAGAGGAGAAAACAGCAACACAGCTGCTGCTGTGTGGATATTGGTTTATATCATTATGTCTCAATGAAATCTCCACATAGCACATGTTAGTTTCAGGATTGGTTATAAGGTCTGATATCGCTTATTGCAGGACACAAATGGACAGAAAATGTTTTCAATTTGGATAATTTTTTTTATAGGAAGTCTCTCTTTTCCATCGTTCTAAAAATGCTGGTTGGTCAGCCTACAGACAGTAAAATGTTGAGAATGAATAACTTTATAATGCTAGTGAGCATGGAAGCAGACTGGTAATATTCCTAGTGAGCAAACTGTACCATGCAGGTACACAGAGCTGCTAGTACTGGGTACAGTAGCTGTGCTCTACATACTGATAATGTGGAGATGATGGAAACTAGCTTGTCTAACACCTACAGTGGCAGAGAAACATGGATTTGGTGTCGCACGGCCTCGTGCTCCACTTCCAGCCGTCAACATGAGCGCAGTTAGGACCCTCTCCTCCGTCGTCGGGCTGCTCCTGCCACCAGTATCTGAATGAGGAGTTGCTCCCGTCGGACCACCTCCAGGAGTCTTCAAACAGGCCGATCCAGACCAGCGTTCCCTCCGGCACCAGGCTCTGGATCTCCTGGTTCTCCGTCTGGTTCCTCACACTGGCCAGGTCTGTGTGGTACTGCCTGCAGTAGCGCTGTGCGTCGGTCCAGTTCTTCGCTGTTTCCACAAGAATGTTGGTCTTCGGGGCACCGTTTCTGCCTGTGACCACAGAAACAATCAATGCTATTAAATGAAATGGCAACACACAAATATAATAAATAAGTAGGAGTGTGTTGAAAATGGCGCTCAAGGCTGATCACTAAACTTGTAAACACCATGCTGATAAAATGGCTAGCATTCAGCAGGGATGAAGGATGAACGCTACTGCATTTAAGTGGTTCATATAGCTATTGTTAAAGTCACAATAACACCACATTTTGAGAGCATCTTGCTTCCTTAATGTGATGTATTTCCTTTTGAAACAGGATGTTGGGGCGGGACATAACGCAGGGACTGATCATTCAAAAGTCTAAACCAATGGGATATCGGTTAGGGGGAGAAAGGCAGTTTTATTTGATGGGAGGGTTAGTTTGATATAAGAATACAAGAAATTTCTTTTTTTTTGGCATAAATTGTCAAATAGGTGTAGGTCTGATAGAATGAGCTAAAAAGGTGCAAAGGTAATTTTTCACACTGAAATCAGTGTGACTTTAATGTAGACTGAGACTCTTGTGCTTTGTTTGGGTGCTTCCAATGCAATAAATTACTCAAATGCATTAGCGGTGCTTCATCCCAATTGAGTATGAGAGCCCTTGTATTGTTCTGGAGCACACAAATATAACATTTACTGAAAAGGAGCAAAGATTTGATACAGAATGTCAGAGCATGTGTAAAGGTACAGTAATAGTATTTGTAAATCTCATGTCTTTTGTTTGAAGGAAACTGTTTGTGGAACCATTACTTATGTTAAATGTGTGAATGTTGTGGAATGAGTACGTTGTTGGTTATAAATGAACAGTCAAATAGATGTCACTGTTCTAATATGTTTGATATCAATTCTTTGTTTAGGTGATTGATGACTGTCTAAACATAACCTAAACATTGAGAAGTGGGATGCATTAATTTTGTAAATGGAAACCTTTTTCCTTTTACCCAAGTTTATTTTGTTAAAGCATCTCAAATATTCCAAAGACCATCTTATCGACCCAATAAAGAGTGAATGGTCAAAAAATTCCTTGGGTCCTAATGTTTTTATGGACATTCTGGTCCAGAAACTGTTCTCGACATATTTTAGTGGCCCCCTTTATAAATTTTAGTCATCCCTGTTTTCTAATTAGGGACATCTTTTTTTAAGCTTGTTCCAGGCAGAACAACAACAAACACATTTCAGAAGTAAAGAAGCTCAAGTCTGGTCCATAATATTACCATCAAAGCATAAGAAGAAGTTCAGTAAACCGCAGTCTTGGTGTTTCCATTCCCCCGTGTCTCCCATGGCGGCACACCGCTGGATCCCTGTCTCGCTGTTGTGTTCATCACTAGCCCACCCCCTGAACTCAGCTTCTCCGTCTCCATAGTAACCCTCGTCCGACAGGGACCACCTCCACCTGACGACGTCTTCATGCAGCCCAATCCAGAAGTCGTTGAAGTCGTCGCCCATTACGTCCGTGACCCTGGTCATGTCCTGAGCGCTGCCGACGGTTGCCAGGTCGGTGTACCTCTCCCTGCAGTAGGACCGGGCTTCAGACCACGTCTTCGGTTCATCGTGAACGAGGACGTAGTCACGGCTGCAAGACGAGGAGGAGCAGTACTCTGTTGGCAGAGGGAAGAAAATCATGCAAAATCATTATTTTCTGAGCAGTTACTGGGAAAAAAGTCATAAATTACACATTACTCATTACTTTTCTTAAAAGTTATGAATTACTGCCCAAGAGCAGTAATTCGTTACTCGTTGCTTGTTACATTTATTTTGCGTTTCACCCTAAAACGATTGTGCTAGGCCTAGTTGCGTTCATTGGACCAATAAATATTGTCAACCTAAGCCCATTTTACCAGCATATGTATCTAAATAATGGCAAACACAAAATCTTTCTTTGAAGGTTTTTAATCAAGACAGAGCCTACAGAATTACTTTATACTTTACTCCCAACAGTGTTTGTGAGTCATGAGGCTCTTGCTCAGGTGGAGGAGGTTTCTGTGAAGCGGTGTGATGTGTTCACCGTGCGGAGGGGGCTGCTGAGGGAACGTGTCGACGGGAAGCTCCTCGGTGCTGTAGACTTCCACCTCACACACACTCAGCGCCGACAAAGGGTGGAACACGTTGACGTAGCGACCCTCCATCCCTCCACAGTCCCAGATGATCAGGGATCGGAGAGTGCTGGGGATGACGCCACATCTGAGATGGAGAGAGGGAAACCGGGAAGGGAGGGACACACAGAGGGAAACAGAGGCAAAAATATAAACCATTGCACTTGACACTGGTGATGCCAACAGGTTATTTTTTACCTTGTTTGTGTTTTTAAATGTATATTTCTTTACTCAGATGAACCCAACTAGGCCTCAGTCCATGACTTGTGCTAAAAGAGTTGGTTATTCATTATTTTACATGGTAAAAATCTCCAGAGACAATAGATAAAATAACCAATAGGCATTTATACCTATTTCAGCAAAAAGGTCAAATTTACCCTGACATGTTTAAGTTTATGTCAAAATTAAGATATAACTAATAATTCTTAAAAATGACCTTTTTTTTAAATAATATTTTACAGGCATTAACCATTGTAAACAACGTTATGTTGATATGTAGCCTATATGTCAGCACAGATTTGTAAGCCATTGATAGCCGCTGTTACATGAAAATGTATCGAGTTGATAAATACCGTTTATGTTTTAAATATGCTGATTCTGATTGATTTTACATTCCAATTTTTACAACAGCATATTAGGGCCATTTTTTTTTTCCTCATATATTTTTGAGTTTTATCTCACAAATTTCTGGGGGGGGAGGTTTCTCGTAAATTTCAGACTTTAATCTCAGAAATGTTGAGTTTTTTCTCAGAACATTACCCCCCTCCCTGATACACTCGTAGATTTTTGTGTAAAGGTAATGCAATAAAATGTAAAGGATAAACTGGACTTGTTGGCAGTTTTGGCAGTAGCAGAATCTTATCTGTCTTGTGTTAAGTTACTCTTCTTTCCCTTGCCCTGATGCCTTTCTCTCTTTCTGCCTTTGTATGAACATTATGTCAAAGGCCATGTGAAAATGACAGTCTTGCTTTGCAGCAAATATACACACCACATAGAATACACCAAAACATTAGGGTCCACAATTTGTCATACTGTACATAGAACACACATTTTAAAAGTCCCATATTCTACACTTTCCAGTGTTTTATTTTGTGTCTTGAGGTCCATTCAAAGCTGTGTGTGTGGTGTCATGAACCAAAAACACTCTCAATCCATTTTTACCCGTTCATTTTCCAGCATCTCTCTGAGCCTTACCAAGAACAGGCTGTTTCTGTCGCTGTGTCTTTAAGGCTCATTAATATTAATGACCCCTCTGTTCTGATTGGCTAACCGTTTCAAGAGTGAAACGTGAGACGTCGCGGCCCGGCAGCTACAGGTAGGGAAAACTCTCCGGTAATAAACAATGACGACCGCTCAACCGCTTTGAAACAAACTCTTTGTTAGTCTATTATTTCTTACAAAAATGATAATGAGCGAACCTTTGTGACGCCACAAAGTTACAGAAGTCCAAACAGCTCGTTTAGAGGCTCGCTTTTCTAATATGGATTGTGTGGATTTACTTGGCTATCGTGTGTTTTGATACGTTCACGACGTTTAGATAGCACATCCAACTCCTTTATAATCAAAGAGGCAAAGGAAATCCGTTTTCCACAATATGGGACCTTTAACAAGGAAGAACACGAATAGGTATACGAGTTATAAAGGTTAGAATTGTATTGAAATAAGTTCTGCTTAATGGATCATAGCTACGCCGAATTTACCAGTGGACCCTAATGATTTGGAAAAGGTGTTAAGCCACGTTCTATGAGGCATGTATGTATATTTGCAAACAAGCATGGCATTATTTAAATGCCAAATTTCATTTAATGTCATATTCTTTCTCATACAAAAAGAGAGCAGCATGTATCTTGACTATTACGAATCTCGCATTACCTCGGATTGTCATTGCCGTTGTTAACCAGCGAGTTGCCAATTCGGACCTCAGCTCCCTCGCAGCAGCTCTTTTCGATGGCAAGGTTGACGCTGGTTACTTTGTAGGCAGCCAGCAGATCCACTCTCACCCACTGGCCGGGTTCGTCTTTAGTGAAGCTGCAGGTGTGAAACTGTTCACCATCTATAACTTTGCTGGCTTCACCTGAGGTTGTCAGTTGTCGGGACGACTGAGCAGCCACTCCTCTCAAAGCCACGTTTTCTGGTAATGAGGAGAGAGTTCAAGAAGAAGAAAAAATGATGTATCTGCAAAACTACGTTTTTCAGGAAGAAAGACAAGAAGGCTTTTTATGTTTGATGCCCATGCACTTTTGGAATTAAACAATCAAAATGTCATCTCTGTCTTTATTCATTTTGTGTGCATCTTGTGTATTCATTTTGGTTACATGAAATGTTCAGACCGTGTTACCGATGGTAGGGACTCACCAATACCATGTCGAAACAATTTCAACAACTGCAATCTTACCTCCCTTTTTACACTATAATCATTACCTCCAACAAAGTGTGAAGGAGGTTATGTTTTCATCTCTGTCTGTTGGTTTTTTAGCAGTATATCTCAAAATGTAGCAAATGGATTTGGATGAAATTTGGTGGAAAGATAGCAGTTAACCCAAAGATCAATTGATCTGATTTTCATGATAATCTGGGCCTGGGATTTCTGCCATTAGACGATTATCGTTTGTTAGCTATAACTATCATGCTGTGTTCATGTTCTGATGGGAAACCGGGACTTCCAAGTCGCCTGGTAAACAATGTTGCATTCACATGGTATTTTCTTTGAAATTCAAACCCTGAAGGCAAATGATAAGCATAAATCATTACGGAGGCTGCAGCTTTGGAAAAAAAGTTGGAGAATTGTTCAGCGCGGGCAGAGGTTTGCACTCTACTAAGCGCCTTCGAGTTTGAATAGCTTACCAAGGCACAGAAAATAGCCATTTTCTTTGTTTAATCAGGGAGGAAAAGGTGTTTTACGCATCTTTTGTTTTGTTGTCACTCTTCCAACATGGCATGCCCATTGGAAACATTGGTAGGCTTTCTTAAAACACTCTGTAATAGGCCACTATCTTTTATTGAATGGGAATAAGCATTTTTCCTTATTTACAGTATGGAGTATAGGGAGCTTACCAACAGCAGTGCCATACACCTGAACTTCACACAGAGTCAGTGTCTTCTCCTCACCAGGGAGAACTACATAGATGTAGCGGCCTTCCATTTTTCCACACAGGTAAGTGTATTTGTGCTCTGTGGAGGTAGCGGCGATGACAGCACACCTGACAGGAAGGACGTGTAGCAGTAAAAAGAAAACAAAAAAAACCTGGGTCAAATAGGATCATCAGGTCATTTTTAGCATTTTGTTTTAACCTGATAATTAAATATCAAGTGGATGAGGATAATTCAGATAAGGTCAGGCACACAGTCACAGATACTTAAAGGATTCTTAATTGTCTTTAAAATATACTAAAAATAAAAAAATATACTAAAAATAAACAAAAATATAAATGCAACATGTAAAGTACTGGTCCCATGTTTCATGAGCTACATTAAATATCCCATAATTTCTCTCAACTCTTGTGCACAAATTTGTATGTTAGTCAGCATTTCTCCTTTACCAAGAATTTCTTTTAAATAAATGATTTTCTTGTATGAACTATAACTAAGTCAACTCTTTGAACTTGCTGCATGTTGCGTATATATTTTTGTTCAGTAAAATTTCTGAGAAACCCCTCTGGAAAACCCCTACACCCCAGTATAGTTTATGGAAAACCCCCATTTCAAAAAGAGCATACGAAGGCACTTTGACCTGCAGATAAAACGGCCATTTACTGAGGCAAATGGCCAATGTGTTGTGGTCCACCAGGAATTAAAAAAAAATTTGAAATGCTCCTTTAACATTTGTATATGTAGCAGTAAGAATTATTTGCAGATACCATTTGACGCAGGTCTGGGTGGCAGTAAGTGGCTTAAAAGCTACTGTTATCATTATTGTTATATAATAGCACAGAAATGTCGTTTTATAACTCTGTGGGCCCTCTAGCCCCAGTACGTTCTCTCCTTTAAACAAACTCTTTGCCAAAATCTGTCAGATTAATGTTTATTTCCTTATCGACAAACAATCATTGTAAAACATAACGTAAGGACCTTGAGTCACATTGCTCTGCACCCCACAGTGAATTTTAGTGGCAGAAGATGTAGGAATACAAGGCAAATCGGTTATAAAAGCTGACATTTAGAAACACGCGGTACTTGCCGAATCATAGCGCGCCAAAATTACCAGTGAACCCTATCAAGCCGGAAAATGTCTTAAATCATGTTCTGTGAAGCATGTGTTGGCCAATAGGCAAGGAAACAGATTCTGGCATGGTGTTTGACATGATCTCTCCCATACAAAGACCAAAAAGAAGAACAGAAGAACGTATTGTGGCTATATGGTTCGTCTCGTATCACCTCGGGCTGCCAGGGTCCTTTTCGAGGCCGATGCGGACCTCAGCACCGTCCAGCTCCTCTAAACAGCAGCCGCGCTTGGCAATGACGGTCACAGCAGTTATGCGGTAGACATTCTTCAGGTCCACTGCCCACCATGGGTCGTCCAGCAGCGGGACCGAGGTGCAGGTCATTTCGTTACCCTTAACCCCAGGACGTCCATCGATGGCATCGCGCGGTGCGGCATCTTCAGAATCAGGCGTAGTCGCTTGCGAAGCCCGTCCTCTCGACGCCAAGTTAGCTAGCAGGGGAGGTGAGAAGGAAGTGCTGTTGGCTACGAAAATGTCTACGAACAATTTTTACAAAGGTGAAATAGATTTATAGATTTCTTATATAGATTAGATTAGATAAATTTCTTGATTTATTTTTTTTACTCTATCATGCTTGCATTTTAATCCTGTTGCGGCAAGCTTGGCAGCAAACACGACTAATTTTGTCTTTAGGGAATCTACGTTTTGCTAGACTTTGCAGATTGCAGACTGTGTTATTAGTCACAAATACCCAATAGACACTTCTCCTACTGTAAATACTAGGTGGGCAGAGAAATTTAAAGCCACCTGGATAGA